>NC_056578.1:12919126-12949739 GCF_018340385.1 Cyprinus carpio | reverse complement strand
GGCACAGACCATGCTTAATGATTTTTATTGTATTTTACATTTCTTTCTTTGCTAAAATGTGCGACTCACTATCAGATGTACTGAGGATGAGCTCAGAACAGAAGCAGTGATAACTGCTCAGACTCACATCACAGCACTGATATGAATATGATATGAATATGGTTTTTAAAACTGGGTTAAAAATCTGAAATCAAGAACATCATCCTCGAGTCGAGCCTGACATCTGCTGGACAAACCATGAAGTTCAGCAGCAGACAGACTCTGGATCTACAGAAGAACATTTACAGTCATTAACCCTATAAAGCCTGCTGTAAATCATCCACACAATCAACTACTCAATCTACTGCACGTCTTCTGTGGTATGATTGATAGTCTAATCATTCTTTCTGGTGTCAGATCTTGAGTGATTTTGATCAAGTAAAGGTCAGAATAACTGCAGTAATATCTCCAGATGAACTCTTACTGGACTGAAGCAGCTCAGCTTTACTTGATTCTCCATCAATCATGTTTTAGAGTCTCAAATCTGATCCTCAGGATCTTTTGAGGAGCGTTTGTTTCCAGAAGCTTTACTTTCACTGTTCCTCAGCGGAGGAATGATCTTCACAAGCCTCCAGAACATCTCACATCTTCTGAGGAGCCTTCATTTCTTCATCTCTCAATCACTGCATTATATGTTTGGATCATTTACATCTCATCTCACTGAGACACATTACTGCAGATATAGAGCACAGACTCATATTTAGATCATTTTTAATATCAGTATCTGTTGTACTGTTATAAAGAACTCATTGATTTACATCACAAGCATCAGAATTTCAACATAGAAATATCAGCATCTGCAGCAAATTCATGTTAAAATTGAGCTTATTTTTCCTTCATATTCTCACTGTATCAGACTATATGAGTCATGCTTTTTATTTTGTCTAAATGTTCAACAAACTGTTCCATTTCCAAACAAAAGTAATATGTATACAAACACAAAGGAGGTACAAAAACAGCTTACACATGCATTATTTTATAAAATGTTTTATTTGTATAATTGGCAGCTAATTGAAATGCATGAGATGGTGTGTAACAGACACTGTCCCAAAGAGAAACACCAGTAACACTTTCACAAGCTGATATAAATAAAAATAAAAGAGTGACATCACTAAACTCTACAGGACCGCTGATTCTCGATGTAAATATGTTCATATTGCAACCACAGAGAGCATTCAATGGCATGTTCAAACCAAAAGCAACGCAACAGCAGAGAAAACACAAGAGCTTCAATCACTGGAGAGAAAGTCCTTCTTTGGAAATGCCTCTTTTCACACGGAAAGCCTTCAGTGATTTGATTGAGAGCCCAGAAACTCGCTCATCCAGATTAAAGCAACATGAAGATGAGCAGACATCCGTCTTGTGCTTGATTTCACTACATCTAAAGTGCATCAAATGCATTCTGACGCAGATGTTTAGTGTTTCAGGTGTAATGAAGGCAGCAGACCTCTCTCTCTCTCTCTCACACACACACACACACACACGCGCATGAGTCTGTGCTGCGACTGGAAGGCACACGTCACGTTTCTTCAGTCTGCACTCACATCAACGAGCCTCTCAAACGAGGGCCGAGTGAACAGCACACACCTGCCGTCTGTTTATGAGTGAACCGAACAAAAATGACCTTTAAATGAGAAGCAACAATAATGAAAAACAACTAGTACATCTTTAATCGGAGCTAAACGACAAACTACATTATCAAAAGGCAAATAGTCGGTATATTGCAACTCTCTCCACTAAACTACCTCATCATCATCATCATCATGCATACACTGTCACTTCCTGTCAACGGCCACCTGATTGGCTGACGGGGGCATGTGACGCACTGGCATCTCAAAGGGAAGACATCACGCCGCAGCTGGAGAGAGAACGACCCACGGGTAGTTAGTTACCGACTAACTAGACTGGAATTCAAACAGTGCCATTAAAGTCTACATTCAGACAATTCATTATAATTTGAAAAACGTAGCATCATTCTTAAGAGCAAGTAGTTAGTTAGCAACTACCCAAACTAGCAAACTAACCAGTCTGGAACTTAAACAATCAGATTAAAGTTTGCATTTGGCCAATTAATATTTCAATTGTAATATTAAACATATATTATTAAAAATGGCAAACTGATGATTCTGAACCTCTATGACTAAAAGATAATAAAAATAACAACCAACAGCTAGTTAGTTACTAACCTACTAAATCTGAATTTAAACTGCCAGATTAAAGCCTGCATTTGGCCAGATATGATATGGTATTTAAATATATGATAAAAATGGCAAATTAATGATTCTGAACATTTATGACTAAAACACCCATGGGTAGTTAGTTATGGCTAACTAGTTTGGGTGTTTAAACATCCAGATTGAAGTCTGCATTTGGCCAGATATAATATATATATGATAAAAATGTCTAATTAATGATTCTGAACATTTATGACTAACATCTAATAAAAATACCTATGGGTAGTTAGTTAACTCTAGTTAGTTTGAGTATTTAAACAGCCAGATTAAAGTCTGCATATGGCCAATTACGCAGTTATAAAATGGAATTTATATAATAAAAATGGCAAACAAATCATTCTACACATCTATGACTAAAATATAATAAACAGAATGACCCGTGGGTAGTTAGTTAACAACTAACTAGTTTGGAATTTAAAAAGCCGGGTTAAAGTCTGCATTCAGTCGATTATGCAGCTTTAATATGGAATATACTGTAGATTATAAAAACAGCAAATGAATCATTCTGAACATCTACGACTAAAGCAATAATAAAGAATGACCCTTTAGACTAGTTTAGGTTGAGTTCCTCTCTCCAGCTGTTGACTTCCTGTTAGCAGCGGTTCTCTGGAGTAAAACCCAACACGGCAAAACCGGACCCGATATTCCCTGATCGCACAGACGAGCGCAGACCGAGTCATGGAGTTCACCAGCAGTCACTCTTCAGCAGTGAGTGAGATTCATTGATTCAGTGACTCAGAATCAGAGCGGCTGTCTCTCCTGGTGAAGCTCAAGATCGTCCCGGACCCCACGATGAGATTTCAGCTCTGCGCGCGTCGTCCGATCAGGGAGCATTTGCATATTCGTTTGCTTTAGTGCTCGTTTACTCCGAACGGATCCGGTGGCTACAGCTGCTCGATTGTTTTCCTCCCACGAGTCGGTAAAGTGCTATAAGAGACGCCGCATGTGAACCCCAGCCGAAGAAATCTTCTAAACATCAGTGATTGTGATTTCAGGTTTCTAGAATAAAATTAAGGCAGATACATTTAAGAAACTGAAGCTAACACTAGTTAATCTACCGCTGATCTCTAGAACTCTCAGCGACGGCTGACTCAGATCTGTTCAGTCGAGCTGTGAAGCAAAGTCTGTAACTCACTCGCACTCATCATTAACCAGCGTCCAGGACACTCACACCATCTGTGGACCGATCACAAGCCGACGCATGTCGCATCGTTATATTAAAAATAGTGCAATTTTAGACATTTATATAAATAACTCTAAAACCGTGCTTTTAAGTTTGTTTTTCAGTTTTCCATATACATGTATATATATTTATATAGTAGCCTATACACACACACACACACAAAGGAGGAACAGTGTAGCGCTTCAACTCTCTCTCTGACCACAAACAACTGAACAAACACTTCCGTATCTGCTCCAAAACAGTCGGATGCTTTGAATATCGTGCAAACCTCTCATGAGGAAGTCACGCACATTTAACAGAAGAAGAACTGTGAAGAAGAGTCACAAGATTGCGATTACTGTTTCTAAGAGGAAGACCGGATTTTCTCCATCGCTCAGGGAAGCGTTTCTGTCCGTCGTCAGAGTTTGAGTACAGAGAGACTGAGAGCACTGAGGACAGACAACACGGAAATATTTATAGAAAGTCTGAAGCGCTGCCTCTCGGGCGCCAACAGGGGCCTCATTTATATTTGTAAAAACTCGCTTCGATGTGGAAATGTGCTTAGCGTCACGCCAGACACAGTACTGCAGGTTTTTGGAAATATAAGCTGTTCTTGCTGTTAAAAATGTATTTGTGTTTGAAGAATTCAGTCAGAAACACTGAATCATCCAGTGATGAATCGAGTAAATCTTGAGTGAGTCACTGAATCATTCCTTTCAGAAATTCCAGCAGATTTTGTTTAGTTGTCTAATGTTTCTCTTGTGAGAGAACTACAAAAAAAAAGTTTTGATTTGCACACAAACAGCTCTTAATCGAGTCCAGTTTTTATGTAGACAGATGATTTCTGTTCATGGTATTCAGAAAGAATTAAATGTTTTGCAAAAAGAGAGAGAATAAATGTGACCTTGGTGCACAAAACCAGTCATATGTGAGATGTATGCATCATCTGAAAGCTGAATGGATAAGCTTCCATTGATGTATGGTTTGTTAGGAGGACAATATTGAAAACTGAGATGATTGTAAGATCAGGTTTTAGGATGGTTTCTGCGCAGTGTTTTATAAATGAGGCCCCAGAAGAGGAAGAGAGGCGTCAGACGTGCTGTGCTTTGGCTTTGTCTTTGTTGCGTGTGTGTCTGCCGTCCGTGCGGCTGATGTGGATGGCCCCCTGCAGCAGCGCTGTGTGTGGAGTCTGTGATGTGGGGTGGTAGTAGTGTCCGATGACCTCGCTGTACGCCGGCGGAGCGGCGCTGATGAGCGGACTGTCGAACACGGTGCGGTTGGGCGGCGCGCGGACCGACTCCCGGTTGAGCTCCAGCTGCTGCTCCGGGTCCCGAGCAAACCCTGATAGGGCCCCTGGTACGGCGGAGGCTCCTCTCCGTCTGACAGAGAGATGGTGGGCGGGAGGTCGATGATGGCGTGAGGGAGGTACGGGAACGTGGGCTGGAAGCGCGACAGACGCTCACGCTGAAGGTACGACGGCACACGGTCCGGAGCGTAAACCTGCGGGAGACAGAGACCAGAGTCAAACCGGATCCTGAGCAGTGCTGTGGTAGCAGTCCTTATTTATCCCCTTGGAGAAGTTCTGTTTCTGTGGGTTTCAACATGTGTTTCACATAAACGATAGAAATACATTTCAACATATCAGCAAAAAAAAAACACAAAATCTGTGTCCCTGCAGCACAGAAGCAGTCATCAGTAGCACAGATATATTTGTAGCAATAGACAACAATACATTGTATGAGTCACAATTATACATTTCTCTTTTATGACAAAAATCATTAGGATATTAATCATGTTCCATGAAGATATTTAGTAAATTTCCTACCGTAAATATATCAAAACTTAATTTTTGATTAGTAATATGCATTGCTAAGAATATTTAGATTTTTTTTTAGAAGATGATTTTCTCAATATTTAGATTTTTTTTTAAAGGGTCAATTTTTTGAAATTGAGGTTTATACATCATATGAAATAATCTTTCCATTGATGTGTGGTTTGTTAGGAGGACAATATAATACTTATATAAAACAAAACTAAAATAAAAAATCTGAGGATGGTGCAAAAAAAATTAAAATATTGAGAAAATCATCTGTAAAGTTGTAAAAATGAAGTTCTTAGCAATGCGTATTACTAATCAAAAATGAATTTTTGATATATTTACAGTAGGGAATTTACTAAATATCTTCATGAACATGATCTTTACTTAATATCCTAATGATTTTTGTCATAAAAGAAAAATGTATAATTGTGACCCATACAATGTATTGTTGTCTATTGCTACAAATATACCTGTGACACTGATGACTGCTTCTGTGCTGCAGGGACACAGATATTTTATCATCTGAAACATGCTGCAACTTATTTCCAAAACATACACAAAGCCACATATTTGGATTTGTACTAAATAAAATTTCTACGTGAATTTGTACAGCTTATTTCCTGAAGCTGATAGTTTAAATACATTTGTTTAGGCTTGGCATTTATAATGCATGTTGTTTCTAATGAATGCCACTATTATTTATGTTTGTTTTATACTTTTTTTATATTTTTAATTTCTGTTTTGTTCTGAATACTGTTAAACAGAATGGATTTATTGTGGAGTGTTCAAATGAACTAAAATACACGTTTATAGTGTTTACAGTTTTTGTAAATGTTTTATTTACTGTGTTTTACATTAATTTCGAACGTAATAATACAATGTTTTTTTTTCTTTCAACAATGACCTCTTTAGTCAGGTGTGACTTATCTTCTGGAAATACACAGTAGTCATCTCTGGATGAGAGTATAGAGTAAGTTTTACACAAATGCAGCTATTGATGAAATAAATCATACCTCACTCATGGCACTAGAAGAGCTGGGACCGTCAGAGGACCACAGACTGCCCTCCTGCGAAACACAGAGAGAAAAACACATTACAAATCATGCAGGACAAACCAAGAAACTGGGCTGACATTCTTCTTAGTAATTTAATAGTTTTAGTCACTTTACAATTGAGTCAGTTTTCTCTCTTTCCTCTCACATAATACAAGGATTTCAGCTCAATTCAGTGTCATGTTCACTGATCATCTGATTATTTTAGATACTTATATTTATACAAGGATGTGAAATATACAATATATGTTTGCATATTTTGTTTTTTAAATCATTTATATACATTAATTTCTTACAGTTAATCTAGAAGAGACTCTGAAAGCATCATTTCTCAGCATGAATGCTGCACACATTTGGCTCTGTTTCAGTCATGATTCAATTATGATAACATGATGAATCATAATGTGTTTGATCATGACATGATGCAGTATCTCTTATTGTGAGGAAGTTGACTAGGTGTCAGGATTTCTTTAGTGAGTCTCTTGAGCAGCTGGAAGTTACAGCTCAACTGCTAGACACACACAAACATGAGCACAAATCAGAATTATGGGATGATTAATCACACACACACACACACACACACACACACACACACACACACACACACACACACACACACACACACACACAAGCGTCGTGAGTCAATGATAATGTGACCAAGCTGAATCTAAAATTAGAACAGTTACTCCACAGTGATGTGACGCCTGGAGTGAGACCGGCATCAGCGTGTGTGAATGAAGCCGTCATGGACAGTGTGTGTGTGTGTGTGTATCTTACCGACGGAAGGGGCAGGTGTCGTCTGTGCACTCGTCCGTGGCGGGAGATGAAAGATCGTGCAGTCAGTCTGTAGTGATTCAGCAGACACGTGATCATCACCACCATCATCATCATCACCACCACGATCACCAGAATCTGAACAAACTCCAGCTGGGCTGCACACACACACACACACACACACACACACACACACACACACACACACACACACACAAGTACTGTAAATCTCACTGAATGGCAAGCTAATAATGGCATTCTTATTAATATAAGTGAAAACTTGAGCACTGCTCAGAAAAGACACTGGTCAAAAAAAAAATCTGATTCAAACAAATTCAAAATAAGATTCAAAAAGACCTGAAAGTAAAAAACACATTTTACAGTAAAACTACTAGTTCCAAAGACCAGACCAAACTTTAAACAATTCATGAACAATTAACACTGAACATTATGTGGAAGGGAAACACATTTATACACCAGTGTTTGGGGTCAGAATTTTTTTTTAATGTTTTTGAAAGAAGTCTCTTCTGCTCACCAAGCCTGCATTTATTTGATTAAAAAAATAGTGAAATATTATTAGAATGTAAAACAGCTGTTTTCTGTGTGAATATCTGTTAAACTGTAATTTATTTCTGTGATGTGCAGCTGTATTTTCAGCATCATTACTCCAGTCTTCAGTGTCACATGATCTTCAGAAATCATTCTAAAATGATGATTCACTGCTCGAGAAACATTTCTGATTATTATCAATGTTGAAAACAGTTCAGTATTGTTGTGGAAACTGATACATTTCATTTTCCAGGATTCACAGATAAATAGAAAGATCAAAAGAACAATGTTTATTTGAAAGAAATATACTGTAACATTATTAACGTTTTTACTGTCACTTTTGATCAAATTAATGCATTCTTAAAGAATAAAGTATTAATTTCTTTAAAAGATTAAAAATTTTACTGACCCCAAACTTTTGCATGCTAGATATGTAGATATTTTTGTTCAGACACAGGAAACTGATCTCAATTGTACCATCAAGTACAAGGACTGTCCCGATCAAAATAATGAAATCAAACAAAGCAGACAGACCAGCAGCCTGGACCTCCAACAGCCGTAAAACACACAGCAGCTTCTCTGAGACACTATCAGTTTTTTCTTTATTTACTTTTTAACGCCACGCCAGCATCAAGGCTATTTTCATGGCAATCTCAGAATAAATTACACAAGATATACAATTAACAAAAAGTCATAAAACACATTTCAGATCTACACTAAACCAAAATTCTAAAATACACTCAGGTGATACATTTTTAAATATTCTAAAGAGAGCGTCAGACTCACCGCTGCAGCGCGTCTGAACACACGGATGCGAACCGTCCACCGCATGGAGCTGCATGATGCACATCCACCAGAGACAAACTAACACTGACGCCCCTGCGCTCCCACACACCCCGGGGCAGATGGGTATGAGGGGGACGGGCCTGAGCGCCGCCGGTCTAGACTGAATTGTCTGAGCGAGTCAGTTTTGAATATGAAAACAAAAAGAGTGCGAGACAGCTGATGGTGCGAGGACGTGAATTGAGCCACGAGCGCAGAGCCAGACACACACACACACACACACACACACACACACACGCACACACACGCACACACACAGACACATACAGACACACACACAGACACACACACAGACACACACAGACACACACACACACACACACACACACACACACAGAACAGATCATTCACTGCTAAAGCATCTTATCCATCTGCTACTGCATCATTCTCTCCAAAAAGATACATTTATATCTCTTTCAAAACATTTGCCAACTCTGCTACATTCAGAGTGACAATGTTTCATTTGAAATGTTTTGCATCAGTCACTACACAGAATACATAAAAAAAGCCTGCTCACAACAATAATAATAATATTGAAATATATTAGCATCCATAACAACACATGATAATGTTGTTTATTCTACTATTACTATTAAAGTAACACTTTTTTTTTTTGTAAATTATAAATATAAGTGACAAATATATAACAAAAAATGCACTAAATATTTAAATTTTAAAAAGTTGCTTTGGCAACTAGCTCAAGTTTAATTTGAAATTTACTAAAGCTAAGCTAAAATTACTAAATATAAACAGATTAAAACTAAGAAACCTTAATACTAATATTTACAACAACAATTAAAAAAAACTAGAAAAAGAGAGAAAATTATTAGAAATGAAACCAAAATGAAAATTATAAAAATATAAAAGTGTAAACCTAAATGCTTATTCGAATTACTTAAAAAATATAATATAATACAAAAAAAAAAAACAAAAAAAAAACACATACTCAAAATGTGTCAAAAAATTTATCAGCATATTCATTCCATCAATATTTTTCCTTCGTGTCGTTATAATTATAACGTTATGACAAATAACATCACTGATGTTTTGGTTATCTGTTATGAGCTCCGGCTTCAGTTCTGGTGTTTCATGCTTTCAGCAGAATCAATAAAACAACAACAAAAGCATCAGTCACTTGAGTCGTAATACTGACGTCTATTCAAAGAGCCAACATGAGCAGCTGATGACGGCAAACACACACACACACACACACACTCAGAGATCAGACACAGGATGGCGGAGGGGTCATGAGGGGTCAAGAGAGGTCAAAGCTCCGCCCCTCCCCCGGCTCTTTCTCACGGGTCATTCACGGTCACAGTCGAGCCAGACAGACAGAGAGAGGAGGGGCACTCGTGTGTGTGTGTGTGTGTGTGTGTGTGTGTGTGTGTGTGTGTTTGTTTAGCTGCAGTTTGGGAACAAATCTGACCTCAGAAATGAGTTTAAATCTGTCCAAATCTCCCTTTAGGAATATTCAGGTCTGTCTTTAACTGGAAAAATGGATTTATATACCAAAAAAATAACTTCCTTCAGCATATACTATATAAAATATATATAAAGCTCCTGCATATGTTATATCTAAAATACCTAAAGCTCCTCCAGCACATATTATATATATATTAAAATATAAAGCTGATCCAATATATATTAGGGAACACTTAAAAAGCTGTCGTTTGTTAACATTAGTTAATGTATAAACTAACATGATCAAACAATGAACGATACATTTATTTTTTATCTTTGTTGACATTAGTTCATAAAAATACAGTCGTTCATAGTTTGTTCGTTCACAGTGCATTAACTAATGTTAACAAACACAACTTGTGATTTTAATAATGCATTAGTTAAAGCTAAATTAACATTAACTAAGATTAATACATGCTGTAGGAGTATTGTTCATTCTTAGCTCATGTTAACTAATGAACCTTACTGTAAAGTGTTACCATATGATATATAACATATATAAATATGAATCTGTAAAATAATTTTTTTAATAGAAAAAGTCTTCTTTTGTGGTTTATGTTAGTCTGTGGTAATTAGAATTAAAACAACAAAGTCAATATTATGTGCTCATTTACATGTCCAGATAAACGTGTGTGTGTGTGTGTGTGTGTGTGAGAGAGACAGAGAGAGAGAGGTCACAGGGTGTCACAATTTGCTTGCACATTTCCATAGGAATGACAAAGCAGAGAGACACCGAGAGAGAGGGACAAAGACAGAGACACTGAGAACCGACTGTGGGAAACACTCAGGGTGTCTGACAGCAGACGGACATCATAAAACATACGGCTGCAGTCCCCGTGCTGACTGCTTAGAGAGAGTTTTAGAAAAACAAGATCATGTGACATTATAGTGAATACAGTCCATCTACTGGACATTAAAGGAATAGTTCAGCCAAAAAATATTCACTGTAAATGTGCTCACCCTCAGGCCATCCAAGATCAGGATGAGTTTGTTTCTTCATCAGGTTTGTAGAAATGTAGCACTACATCAGTGTCTCAGCAATGGATGCTCTGCAGTGAATGGGTGCCGTCAGAATGAGAGTCCAAACAGCTGATAAAAAACATCACAATAATCCACAAGTAATCCACAGCACTCCAGTCCATCAGTGAACATCTGGAGAAGACAAAAGATGAAACACATCCAGCATTAAGATGTTTTTAACTCAAATACATAGAGTCCATAATCCATAATAACACTTCCTCCAGTGAAAAAGTGCGTCTCCTGTTGTCTCTCACATCAAAATCCAGACACATATTTGTTTAGAGCTGTTTAAACGCTGCTTGATCTGTGCAGATTTCTCTCCTGATTCACACCAGAACACTTTTTTCACTGGAGGAAGTGTTATTATGGATTATAGACTCTATGTATTTGAGTTAAAAACATCTTAATGCTGGATTTGTTTCATCTTTTGTCTTCTCCAGATGTTCACTGATGGACTGGAGTGCTGTGGATTACTTGTGGATTATTGTGATGTTTTTTATCAGCTGTTTGGACTCTCATTCTGACGGCACCCATTCACTGCAGAGCATCCATTGCTGAGACACTGATGCAGTGCTACATTTCTACAAACCTGAAGAAGAAACAAACTCATCAAATGTTCTTTTTTGGGCGAACTATTGCTTTAACATTCTAGACTGGAACACTGTTCCTCATAATCCATGAGATCAGTCTTCGTCAATCATCAGATTTTGGCCAAAGCGTCGATGTTGTTGTATATGTTCAGTGTTTGAGACTCATTCAGACAGGTTTGGATGCACTAGGCCGGACAGGTTGTGTTAGGTTCAGACGTGCGTGTTTGGATAAGCAGACGTTTGTTTTGCTGACGTGTGTGTGTTTGGTCTGGCGGCGCAGGTGGGCCTCGAAGAATCCGTCTGAACATGTTGTGTGTGTTTGTGTAACGCCGTTCAAACACGCCGAGGGCGAAACATGCGGTAAACAATGCAAACTATGCTTTAATGAGAGAGAGAGAGACTGATGGTTGAACTCAATGAGGATTCAGACGTCATTCTCCAGCGAGGTCGGGCTGAGAACAATTAAACCAGCAGCAATCCGTCACGATATTTATTTTATGCATTTAGTTGTTTTTTTAACAGGGACAATGCAGAATAACATTACAGATACAGGCTTCTAGCCAATGGCTAATTTGCAGTCCCAGTCCCTGGTTAGGCTTTTAAAATACAATAAAAATAAAAAAATACATAAAGAATGTGAACTAACAAGTACTGTAAGCGTAACAAAAATTTAAAAACTGTGTACAACCATCAGTGCTCACAAACCTGTTTTTGTTTGAAGCATTTTCAGTTCAGCTGGCAAACTGCTTTTTAAAGACTGTACTTTTAATTGTATTTTAGCTCATTTATTAGTTATTTGTATTATATTTGTGCACTGAATTACTGAGGCGTGGACGTGTGAAACGTAATTTTGTTTTTATGTGAAGCATGAATCTGATCCAGAGCAGTGTCCCTTTTACTCAAAATGTGGATTGAGCAGATGTGGTTTTTCTCTTAGGCCCTATGCAGTTCTGTGATCCCTCTACTACTGTGCTTTACTAATCACTGGCATATGATATCTGGAGCAAGCGAAATTTAAAACGCCAATGACAATGTGACCACTGGATGGAAACACATGCAAAATGTTCTGTACTGGGCAGACGTTTGTGTGCTTCGCGTCGCTCCAGCCGTGTTTGTGTTCGGGCCGATGCCAGGTGCACCTTCCTGCCCCGCGGGCAAAATAACATTCCAGACTCTGGATAAACTCCAGCCTGTGCTTCATCGCGCTGGAATGATTCGCTCGCTCAGCTACACAGCCAAGCGTTTATCAGAGAACAAACCTGAGACTGAAAACTGTCTTCATGCACTCTAAAGAATTACTTTTTTCAAGAACATTAGAGCGCATTTTACACAAAAACACTATTTCAGTTTCCAAAATAGTATTAAATTCAGTGTTGCTTGCCATTTCCTTGTAAATATTTGTAAAAATTTACTTGTAAATTCTGAGTCAAAACTCTTTCTAATCATTTTTTTTTTGAGTGGCTATGTATTCAGATTGTGTTAAATTAATGTAGAATTTAATTTGAAACAATTTTCACTCAGAACTGATCATAAATTTCACAAATAATTAAAATTAAATTAAACATGAAATTTTGAAGAAGACATTTTTATTGTAAAACATACTCCAATAATCAAGTAAAACTACTTTGCTTTTGACTTTTATTTGTTAACATGTAATGCATTGACTAACATGAATTAATAAAGAGCAACACATTTCACAGCACTTATTAAGCTAATAAAAAAGGTCACAGTGCATTAACTAATACAAATAAAACTTATATTTTTGTTTATAATGTAGTAGATTAACATGAACTAAGATTGTGTTTTAGAAGTGTTTCTGATTGTTAGTTCATGTAGTTAACTAATGTTTACAAACTGAACCTCAGCGTGAACTGTCACCGATAATCTTTATTAACATCATTTTACGTTGTGGTAAGATTTTAGCAATGCTTTTTGACTATAATATGCAGGTTAATGTGAGTTATAAGAACGTTCACCGGATATTGTCATCTGAACAAGTAACGAGTTTGAAAAAAAAAAGTTACAGAATGCAGCTTTAAAATGTTAGTAATTTTCTTGTGCATTTTTGTCATTTTTATTAGATTTAAAAAAAATATGTTAATATTGTTTTTATTAATTAGTTATTTAGTACCTTATTTTATTTCAAGCAACAAAATGTTGGTTTTTAGTAAATGATAACCTGCACACACTGTCGCTAACAAACACTATTAACGTCATGTGACCGCGACCAACCCGTCTGTGTTCTCAGACAAAACAACCTGATGGAAACACACACACAGAGAGCAGTGCAAACACTTCCCAGACTTGTTTCTCAGACAGACACGGGCTGATATAGAGCAAAGGTCATGCTGCACACTACTAAGGGAAGGTGGCAGACGCACAGACACTCAGTCTTCAAGCCCACATGAAGTCAAAATAGTATGTATTTAGTTCACACTCATGGTTAACAATTCATGCAAGTTAGAAAAAAATTCTTTGTAAACAGTAGAACTGTAAACACTAAAACCAGCTGATAGTTCCAATGAGAAGAGATTAAAAAATGTGAAATAATAAAATAATAATGGAAAGATAATGAAAAAAATTGCAATATTAAAGCATTATAATTATAATATAATAATACAAATTATAATTAAATAAAAACTAATATTGACATATTTTACGTTAAATATGTGGTATATATATATATATATATATAATAGAAATTGAAATGGCAAAATTATATTAGGATGTTTTATATTATAATTATATCATAATATTATATATAATGATGAAATAGGCTACTGTGTATTTTTTGAAAAAAATTACAAGAAAAATACGCCGAGACAATAGACAGACAGAGACAGAGCAAAACAAATATTCCAGAATATGGGCTTCGGTGCTTCACTAACACACGAGGATCATGGGAAGAGACGGGGCCAGTGCTGTGCTTTAGAGTCTCTCTGACACACACATGCCTTTATTTGACGGGCTGGTCCTTCCTCTGACCTCTGACCCCTGCAGCACAGACGGCCCTACAGCTGCAGCGTCTCATATGCTAAATGCTCATTTACATACATCTGAATTAATCCAAGACAGCAATTAAGAGTCAGATGAGACTGTGAGACTAAAGTGACCTCCAAAACACACACACACACACGCGCACGCACGCACACACACATTATAACACACGCACACACACACACACCACTCTCTCTCTCTCTCACACACATACACACACTCACTCTCTCTCTCTCACACACACACACACACACACACACACACGCACACACACACACAAACACACACTCTCTCTCTCTCACACACACACTCTCTCTCTCACACACACACACACACACACACACACACACACACACCTCACATGAAATAACCTCCATTCATTTGTTAATTTCAACCTGTGGAAAGTTTCAGCCATAATCTTTTTTTATTTTATTTTTTATTTACAGATGATGTGTGTAATTTATTCAAATGAACTATTTTAATTTGATTTTAGTTATCTATCTATATCAACAAAATTTAAAATATAAATAAAAACATTACAATATATTACATTATATTATAAATACATGCATAAAGAAATAGAATACTGTGCAAAAAAAAAAGTTTGTATAAGGAGACAGAGTTCAAGAATAATATTCCAGAACATGGGCTTCAACACGTCACTAATACACAAGGATATACTATCATAATATAATAACACAATATATAATATAATATATAATTTAAAAAGATTCATAATTATATTGTTAAAGCTTTATCATTTTAGTTGCTTTTTGATTAATATTTAAATAACCCATCCAAACTTTTTACATTTTTTAACAATTTAGAGTTTTAAATGAAAAAATAAAAATAATGAAATGTTTAACTGTTATTTATTTATTTGCTGAATTTTTGGGGGGGGTTTTTTGAGTCCTACTGACGTCTGATTCTCGTTCTAATGACTGTCTGAACGATGACAAAAGTTCCAGATATAAGAGAATTCCCATGATTCAACACACACGTGATGATAACCGGAGCTGCTCACGGTGGTTAGTCAGGAACGTTCCTCTCAAGAGCAGTGAGAGACAGAGAGCATGCTGGGAAAGCGGATGCAGACGTGACATAATGTTCTCACTTAACACAAAATAGTGTGTGTGTGTGTGTGTGTGTGTGTCTCTATATTCCCACACACCCCATCTGCTATTTACGGCTCCAGACACTGAAGCGTCTGTGTGGGTTTCACTGAACACAAAAGAACCTTCAACCAAACCAAACCACCATCAGTGCAGATGAACAAGCCAGCACATGAGCTCTAGGTCAACGAAACTAACTCCACGTTTCCAGGCGTCCTGCTGCTTTATGGTCCTCAGCTTGACTCGGACTGTAAATCCAAACTGCTGCACAGTCCAGACACAAAGCCGATGTCCTCGCGTCTCTGCCAGCAGCGTATGCTCATAGACAGCAAGCAGAGTCCAGACTAGCTTCACCTGAGCGCTTAATTATTAACTCACACACAGGAACTCTTAATGGAGACTAAAATTACCAGCGCTTGCTGATGAGAGTCTGAAGCTGATAACAGATCACAGCGAGTGTGACAGAAACACAATCAATCAATGACCTATAATGAAAGAGTGGGACGGCCCGGGACAGTGTCTACTGTACTTACTGTACACACACATCCAACAAAAAAGGCACGACGGAGATCACCAGAAAATCACTGGCTCTCTCACTGCTTACACTATACTATGCATATAAATAAATAAATATATTAATACTTTTATTAATCAAAAATGCATTAAATTTATCAAAAGTAACAGTAAAGACATTTATAATTTACAAAATATTTCTATTTCAAATAAATGCTGTTCTTTTGAGCTTTCTAATCATCTGTGAATCCTGAAAAATAAAATGTATCACAGTTTCCACAAAAATATTGAACTGTATTCAACATTGATAATAATCAGAAATGTTTCTTGAGCAGCAAATCATCATATTAGAATGATTTCTGAAGATCATGTGACACTGAAGACTGGAGTAATGATGCTGAAAATACAGCTGCACATCACAGAAATAAATTACAGTTTAACAGATATTCACAAAGAAAACAGCTGTTTTACATTCTAATAACATTTCACTGTTTTTTACTGTATTTCATATAATATACATATGTATATACATAATATGAAATCCCGCAGGATCTCATCTCTCTCAGTGTACAGGGAAAAGAGAGGAAAAGGAAAAACCACAAAAGACTGGGAACGGAAGTAAAACAGGTTTCACAACTTCTCATGATCTTCTGTAACCAGATCCTGATCCAAACCACACACGGTCCAGGCATGTAGCTGCGTGTGAGCGATACTGAGAGAGATAACGGAGCACAAGCTCGCGCCTCGCCTGCGGTCACAGACAAAACACTGGGATCCGTCTGAGACGAACACACGCGCTCTCACATCGCCTCGAAACCGCGCCGCAACCCTCTCATGACACATTACTATAATATCAGAGGTTAAAATTAACATCAAATACAATAATCACACTCAAATAATAACTCAAAGGTTTGTATACAACTCAGTTATGCATAAAAACTCATCTTCATGTCAGATTTATTCAAACATCCAAATATAATTAACAGTAAATAAGCTCTCTAGTGTTTTATAGCTGATTAATCAACTGTGAACACTGGAGAACTTCTCTGTGCTAAATGCTAAGCGTCAGCATCATACTGATCATAAGCTGTTTTATTGACATTTTTCCACAGTTTAAACATGGACTGGTCGATTACATGCGACGTGATTAATTTTAGTAAGTTGTACTAGTTCTTTCAATGACTTCTGATGCTTGTTTATGTTTATTTTGTGCTATAACTTGTAATAAAGTGGAAGAGACTCACGCTGACGATACAGAGATCTGTTTGAGAGCTGATACTTTGTTTTTATCAGCACTTAAAGCTCAAAGCTTTTTGCGAAGGTGTTCTACAAATAATGTTCGATGAAAGGGAAAACCACAAATCTGGCAACCTGTCAGCCGACACTAAATGCATTGACGGAGGTGAGTCAAATCATCCCAGCAAATAGCATCCATCATCTATATGCATTGACGGAGGTGAGTCAAAGCAGCCCTGCAATTAGCAGCGAGTCTGTGGCAGAGACACAGCCATTACGAGGAATGAGCAACCCGCCGCTGCACTCCAGCTCCAGAGAACATCAAAACACCAACCAACATTCAGCACAAAAATCCCAGTTCTGTCATCATTTACTCACTCATGAGTCTCTCCAAACCTGATTCATGAAGAATTTTACACAACTGTTTCATATGCAAGCTTCAAAAAGGACAAAAACACCATAAAAGCACCAAATCATCAGTCCATAAAAACAGCTATTTTCTATTTGAATATATTGTATTATACCATACTGGATTCTGATTGGCTGGCAGGTATGCATTAAATCCGTTTAATGCACAGGTAGTTCAGAGTCAGTTTAACCACCGTTCTATATTAATGCACTGCTTTAATTGATGCACACAAACCCATACAAATTTCAATAGAAAACAGTTATTGTAAATTGTAGTCATTTTATATTTTCACTGTACCAAGTAAATGCCGCTCTGGTGACTAGAAAACATTTCTACCCAAAACATCTTAACTATTCCAAACTTTTGAGTGGCGATGTAGTTTCTGTTCCTCTGAAGTCATATGACGAGGTTTGTGAGGAACAGACTGGCACGTATCCAGTCAGACACTGCAGAACTAGGAGTAAACGACAGAACGAACTCTTTAGGACACACTGTTGATGAATGGGACAGCTCTTATGTAGCCGTGTGCTCTGGAGCGCAGCTGTTTCCTCTTCCTGTGCTGTGAAGAGCAGAACGCAGCAGTGTTTCCTCAGCGGCCGATCGCTGCAGATGTGTTTGTATCAGAAAGCTCAGAGACACAGACGCAAAACGATGAAACGACCCAACAAAGACATGACAAACCCCAAACCAACAGCAGAGAGCCACCACACTCTGAGACAGACTACAGGAACTCAGTTTATGCATGATTATTAATCAAAACTAGTGCTGTCAAACGATTAATCGCATCCAAAATAAAAGTTTTGGTTTACATAATATGTGTGTGCATACTGTGTATATTTATTATGAATATATGAATACACACACATGCATGTATATATTTTTAAAATATTTACATGCACATGTATATTCAAATACTTTATATTATTTATAAATTTATTTAATATATAAACATAACATCTTTGTCTTAGATATATGCATGCATGTGTGTGTATTTATATATACACATAACAACAAATATACGCAGTACACATACACATCATGTAAACAAAAACTTTTATTTTGAATGCAATTAATCGTTTGACAGCACTAATCAAAACTGCAATATAGCTTAGTGCAATTATCAAATCACAAAACCATTTCACAAAGTTGTAATGAGAAGAACAAAAGATATGCTTTTCCTTTAAAATAAATAAAAACATTCATGAGTATTAATATTGTAATTTTACAGTTGTAACAAAAAATTACTATAACTATATTATTTTTCTTAAATACTGATTTCTTTTTTTAAGTTTTACAGTTAAATGTTCCATCTTTTTTTAAAGTTACCTTTATACTTTAGTAATAATAATAATAATAATAATAATAATAAAGATGATCACTATTACAATTATAGCCATATTGGTAAATAATCACACAATTTTGGCCAAATTTGCAGCCATATATACACAAGCAAAGCAAATGTATAATTTTTTAAATCATATTTTAAATTGCAATCACAATTTTAATCAGAAAAACAAATAAATCGCAATTGGATTTTTTATTTATTTTTTCAAATTGTGCAGCGCTGTGAGCAAATAATGTGAAATATAATTATTAAAGGTTTAATTCTATTTCTCTCACCGTTTAGAGATGTTTGTGTTATTAAAAATCCATAAGACTTCCGTTCGTCTTCAAAACACAAATTACGATATTTTCGATGAAACCTAAAGTGCTTGAAAGTCACTGAAAGATAACTTCAACTGGGGTAAACGCTTCAAAATGTTCACAGAGACATTTAATTAGGCTTTCTTTCACCCATGAGGTTACGCAGTTATCACAGAATTTTCATTTTTGGATGAACTATCCATTTAATTTCATGTACATGTACAAATAGATGCGGCTCTCATGATTCGTGTGCATGTCTGCATTATCAGGAACAAACGAAGCCTATTTTTTATCATCTACTAAAGGTTTGAGGAACTGCAGCAGTTTTCCAGTGAAACGAGGTCAAAGAGCACTTTTCTGTGACGCGTCTTCAGCTGATCTGTGTCTGCAAAATGCAAACGATCACATTATAATTGACAACCACATTGTTTATATGGGTGGCAAAGACTCGTGTTGGGTTGCCAGATCTGCCCACAATGTCTAGCAGCTACCGGCAAACCCTAGAGAGTCACAAACACAAAGGATCAGAGGAAACCGCCAGCTGTAATATCCTGTTAGGAGGAAGACCCATCCCGACTTCCCCTGAAGGGACAATCTGGCCGGCCTCCATCTCAAACACAACAGCCGCTTCAGACGAAGAGCGGTTCTCGTAAGCGAGGCGCTGATCTCATCCGCAGTGGTCTGTGTCACGCTCACGTCTCATCTGTGCTTCTCGCTAACCGTTCACACTTATCCTGACACCCACTTATCTCACAGACGAAGAAGACGACGCAACACCAGACCAAAAACGTTCTCAGATCAAAAGAGAGAATCAAAAAAAAGAAATAACAAAAAAATATATTGAATAGCAATACTACCATGTAAAAAAAATTATTATTAAATGGCAAAAGTTGCATGAATGCTTCTTGGTTGTTAAAATGTAATCAAATACTTAAAAAAGAATATATATACACAAAAAAAAAAAAAAAAAAAAAAAAAAATTATATATATATATATATATATATATATATATATATATATATATATATATATATATATATATATAATATATATATATATATATATATATATATATATATATATATATACACCACACACACACACACACACACACACCAGTTATTTTACATGCAATGTAAAAAAAAATCCACCTACTTTAACTTAAAAAATGTAAGCTCAGTTGCTGCCTTCAAATTTTATTTATATAACATGTAATTTCAAACTATGTTATATTATCTGACTTAAAATATTAAGTTGAAATTGGTTAGATTATTTTTTTTTCTTTTTTAAAAAATAACACACACAAAAAAAAATAAAAAAATCCTACCACCTGTTTTTTAAAAACAGTAGCCTATATCAGTATATAAATATATTTAAATTTATATTTAATGTATAAATCAGTATATATTAAAGGCAGCACAACAAATACATGATGCATTTAAAATCATACGTTTTTTACAATATCTTTTTTTTCATATGACACCGAGATTTCTTTTTTTTTTTTTTACAGTAGTGAGAATTTGAGTTTTTGAATTAGATTGAGTACTATCAAATATTGTGAAGTGCAAGTGTTAAAGGGATAATTCACTTAAAAATGGAAATGATTCCTACTCTCTCTCGTGTCGTAACAAATCCGTAAGACTTTTGCTCATCTTCAAAAACACAAATGAAGTTATTTAAATGAAATGAATCGACTGAAAGTCCATTCAACCACAACTTCAACCATGGTTTGAAAGCTTCAAAAGGTTCATAAAGACAACAGATTTAATTTAGATTTTTATTCACACATGACGGTAAGTAATTGATCACAGAATGTTTAACTTTTGAATGAACTATTCCTTTAATTTGATGTACTTGCTATAAATAGATGATGACATATTTGCATGTCTGACAAAACTCAAGCATGACTGTCTCAATAACAAAAATGACTAACAAAGATTAAACGTGTCCAAAAATAATGTCACAACGCAAAACATCTTAATGAATCTAAAACAGGCTTCATTTTTTGCATGCTACATGTTTGCTTTTGTATTTTGTTCTTTCACGTGTCTTTATTGAGCTCTTCATGTTCACAGAAGCCTGGAGAGATTGAGTGATAGTCATATTTGACTGACGCTGACGCGCGTCTATCATCGATCTCTCCTGGCTTCAGCGATCATGAACGCAGACGTGAATCTGTTTCCGAGACGCAGCTTGTAATGAAAAGAGCCGAGCACTCGAAGTCTGTTCCACGAGTCGACTTGATTATAACATCCAGGAAAATGTTAAACCCTCAAATCTGCTTAAAGCACCGTTTCTGTGAGCAGAACAAACAGGCTTCCATCCCGCAAAACAACAATAAAGAAAGAGCAGCTCTGAGCTTCAAGCCAATTCACATTCATTCTGCTTCACTTGTGTTCTTTAATCCGGATCGGAGCGAACTTTTATTTTCCTCCAGGATTTCTAAATTGCACAAAGTGTCCAGGGTTTGGCTTTTTTTCATACTTGCTGGAGGTAATGACTGGAAATTAGTTTGACCAATAGCGTGCAGGCGTTCTACACAATCGACCAATCGTGGCGTGTGAGAAGGCGGGATCTACAGAGAACAATCAAAGCGATGCAAACACAAAAACAAGCCAAAACCTATTTAGAAAAAGAGGATGTACACTAGCAGTCAAACGTTTTTAAACAGTAAGATTTTTAGTGTTTTCTCCTCACCAAGCCTGCATTTTTTTGATCCCAAATTCAGCAAAAACAGCAATATTGTGAAATATTTTTACTATTTAAAATAACTGCTTTCTATCTGAATATTTTCTAAAATGTAATTTATTCCTGTGATTTGAAAGCTGAATTTTTAGCATCATTACTCCAGTCATTATTCTAATATTCTGATTAGCTGCTCAAGAAACATTTCTGATTATCATTACGTTGAGAATTTTTTCAAGGTTCTTTGATAAATATAAAGTTCAGAAGAGCAGCATTTGTCCTCACAGCAGCAGCAACATAAAATTAATCAAAACAAGCCGTCTTAACCCTCCACTCGAGAAACAAGAAGTCCTGAGGAGTTGACGTGCTTCAGAGCAAACTCAATTAAACCGGCGCTCGATAAACCCGACATTTTGGGAGTGTTGCTTTCATTTCCAGAGAAAATCATCAGGTCAGGCGTGACTGAGAGTCTGTCTAGACAAATAAGGGCAAGACAACGTCTGAAAACAGAGATAGAGACGTTTCCAAAGAGCTGCGATTGCGAGGAACATTATTTATGACAAAGCCGAGGCAGAAGCCCAAACTGCACAGCAAGTTCTTTTCCCCCGACAGCCAGTTCTTGCTGATATCACCTTGTTATTTGTTCAGCTTCTCCTTTACAAAAGATTATTTGCAAACTGCAGACAGATTTTGCAAGACGGTTAATCAGAGAGAATTCCACGAATGAATGAGTCTGCTGGACAACAGGGGGCAGCTGTCTGAACAATGAGTGAGTCACTGCGAACGAAGCATTAGTCAGCCAACTCCCAGCTGAGGATTTCAGAGCAGACAGAACGTCACACACACATCCGTCTGATACACAGACCGGCCCGAGGACATCAAAATGCTCAGAACGGCATGCTTATGATTAAAACGTGAAAATAATATTATCATGTGCATTTCGCCGAGAGGAAACCGAAAACATCAACAGAAACCCATCATAGAGAAACTCTAACAGTTTCCACTAAAAACACCATTACAAACTTTACAAACCATCAGCTTTGAAGCATTTTAAATGGTTTTCTGTAATGCGTTTTGGAACATATTCCAGTAGGATTTATGGGTTTTAACAAGCCACCAGAAGTTGATCAGTATAGAAACCCATAGAAGTTTCCATTAAAACCAATACACGTCCCATTATAACCAAATTCTGTGATGGTTTCTATTGTTTTGTTTTTTTCAGCAGGGAGACTTTCAATAAAAACCAAGGGATAGTTCACCCAAAAATGAACATTTTATCTCCATTCACTCACGCTTGTGTTGTTCCAGACCTTATGATTTGCCTTCTTCTGTTGAAGTTACTGGTAGCCACTGGGTTTTATAATAATGGGAGAAACTAGTGAAGTCAGCGGAGACTAGAAACTGGTTGGTTACCAATGTTCTTCAAAATATCTTTTGCATTTAACACATCATCCTAAAAGAGGACACAAGTGTCATTTTTGGGTGTACTGTTCCTTTAACTCGCTGAAAAGTCATTCTTATTCAGTTTTAAACAGAAATGTGACCACTGACCACAAAACAGTCATAAGGGGCAATTTTCTGAAATTGAGATTTATGCATAATCTTAAAGCTGAATAATAAATAATCTCTCCATTGTTGTTTGGTTTGTTAGGAGGACAATATTTGTCTGAGATACAACTATTTTAAAATCTGGAATCTGAGGGAGCAAAAAAATCTAAATATTGAGAAAATCATCTTTAAAGTTGTTCAAATGAAGTTCTTAGCAATGCATATTACTAATCAAAAATTAAGTTTTGATATATTTTCGTTAAGAAAGTTACAAAATATCTTCATGGAACATGATCTTTACTTAATATCCTAATTATTATTATTTTTTTTTCATAAAAGAAAATTCGATAATTTTGACACATAAAATGTATTGTTGGCTATTGCTACAAATATACCTGTGCTACTTATGACTGCTTTTGTGAACGAATAGGTTCACAAACATATATAAATACATAACTCATATTCTGCGAGCTAATGTTCGAGTCTCTGACCGCTTCACCTACTAACCGGATCCTTACACGACCTAAACTAGTCCTCGTCAAAACTTTCTCAGGAGTTTATCCAAAACGTCACCCAACAAATAACGAGTCTAAAAAGCCAAAAAACAACAACAACATAAATACACGGTGGGGTTGTATAGATGTCCGTTAAAAAAAGAACCGCGAAAGCCGATTCAAATCAGCGCCTTGATTCAGCTCGTTTAGTGAAGAACGTCAAGAGAAAAGGCTCCGATACTCACTGATCGCCATGCTCTGGAATGAAGTGGATCTCTTGCAGTTGCACGTACAGGAGACATTTGTGTGGGTGTCGGTGGTTCCGTTCATCAGACCCATCAAGCTGAACATTCAGGAGATCTCGCGGAAAACGGAAGGACGCGATCGCTTCACGGCGCGCTGTCGAATAAAAACATTGACGCAGGCTTTTCCTTCCCTCAGCGACGCTTCTTTCTCCCAGGAGCGGCTTTCCTTTGGCCTCCGTCCCCCCACCCCCGTCCCGCTGTCTGGCCGCTGTGCTCCAGTATTCCCGGTGTTATTCCCAGACGGTTTGTACTACTTTCCAGCCGTCTGCGGCGCGCACCTCATTCAAGTCCAAGTTGGCTGGGAACCGGCGGGGGGCGGGGTTTAGTGCGAGGGGGCGGGGCTCCGAGGCAGACAGCATGACGTCACTGCCAGACTTGGCCTTTCACAGAGTGCATGAGCCACAGTAATCTTTTCTCCCCACAAATACATTCTTTGGAATAATTCATGTGGTTTAATCCGTCGAAAGTCTCTTTTTATTGACAAGTGGTATGACAGAGGTATTGTTTTTGTTTTGGATTTATTTAAACTGAAGTATTTATGACTTTGTGTAGTCTTCCTCTGCCAGCTCTGTCCTCGAAAGCTTGTCTACAAGTTATGTGCATTTATTTAAAACATATTTTTGCTTTAATGAGAGGGAAACAATTCTGCCCAAACTTTTAGTGGATGGAGTTTGTTTTCTTGAAAAAAAAATGTAATAGTAGAAATATAAAGCAAATGCTACATTATTCAGCATATACATCCCCTAGATGTATAGATGACATTTTTCTGGACCAATTTTTTTTGACAGTATTCATTGGAAGAAAGCATGGTTACTCCCTTAAATATTTTGCATTTCTAACCAGCGAACCCCCAAATCAGAGATGTACATTTTAAGATTTCTATAACTGAGTAACCAGCGAACCCCCAAATTGCTTCTTTTTTTATCTCTCTAACTAATGTATATTCTGCAAAGTTGAGGAAGATTTTTTTCCGAACTCTATAACTGAGAACATTGACTGGAGAAGAGCTTGGTTAATTCTTTAAAATACTGTATTAATAATAAAACAAAAGAAATACACTTCAAAATTCTACATACCATTTTCCCTTAAATCTTTAATATCAAGATTCACTGATATTGATGATGATGTATGTTGTTTTATGTATGCTCACTTATTTTTTTGACTGTAAAGTCATAAACAGTTTGTATTTAATTTAATGGTTATTAATTATTGCTTTACTTTACAGGACGTTATCTTGAAAACAAAAGCAATACAGATCTAGAATGTATTGTTAAACTTATTTTATTTGCAAAATTTCACATACATAAACAAAAAGTATCTTAATCCATCTCCTATGTTAAAAAACTCGAAATAGTTTTAAAGACACTCATCAATTATTCACTTGACATTTGAGTTCTAAACATAGTGTGCTCAAAATATGTTGCGTTGTGAAATATAAACATGATTCATATGTTCAGTGTGAGTGTGAGTGCTCCTGACTCATCTCTGAACATTTGAGAGAGTAAGCGCCCTCCTCAGGTCAAAAACGCAATTTATCTGGCTATTTAAGGAATAGTTCAGCCAAAAATGAAAATGTGCTCACCCTCAGGCCATCCAAGATGTTGAAGTGCTTTTGACTAAAATATGAGTCCATAATAACACTTCCTCCAGTGAAAAAGTACATCTCCTGTTGTCTCTCACATCAAAATCCAGACACATATTTGTTTAGAGCTGTTTAAACACTGCTTGATCTGTGCAGATTTCTCTCCTGATTCACACCAGAACACTTTTTCACTGGAGGAAGTGTTATTATGGATTATAGACTCTATGTATTTGAGTTAAAAAACATCTTAATGCCGGATGTGTTTCATCTTTTGTCTTCTCCAGATGTTCACTGATGGACTGGAGTGCTGTGGATTACTTGTGGATTATTGTGATGTTTTTATCAGCTGTTTGGACTCTCATTCTGACGGCACCCATTCACTGCAGAGCATCCATTGCTGAGACACTGATGCAATGCTACATTTCTACAAACCTGATGAAGAAACACACTCAGATGAACTGAGGGTGAGCACATTTACAGCACATTTTCATTTTTGGTTGAATTGTTCCTTTAATTCATATTGTGTCATGGTAAATGTTTGTACATAGACTTAAATATATTTAATACAACTTTACAAAAAAAACTAAAAAAAACTAAAACTAAACTAAAACCAGTGCTCCAGACTAATATTAATTTCATTATTCTGCCACCTGTCTGTCTGCCGTCAGAATCTGACCTCTGCAGGATCTCGTTGACCCTGAGCACAATAATGATGTAGTGTGTTATGAAATAACATTTAGATTTGTGCAGATGCTTTTCTCCAAGGTGACTCACATTGCATTCAAGATATGCAACTGATCAGTTCATGCATTCCCTGGGAATCGAACCCATGACCTCAGCGTTGCTAGCACCATAATCTACGGTTTGAGAAGAGCACAGTGCCACTGAAACACAAGAAAACTCTCCTGCCAATGTCCAAATCAACACTTCAGCTACTCCATATAGTCCAAATTATGCAAGTTCCGACACAGAATAAATAAATAAAAAAGGTAATTGTGACTTTTATCTAACAATTCAGACTTTTGTTTTGCAATTCTTAAATATAAACTCAGAATTGTGAGATAAATTGTTGCAATTACTTGTAAAAAAAATTTCATTATTTTTATATAGATATAAAAGGTTTTATAGCAATTATGTACACCATTATACAAATTTCTATAAGAAGTGCTCCAAATGTCATGAAGCACAATAAATGAGTGATAAATTGCACCTTTTTCTCTTTGCATAACAGTTTATATCTTACAAACTGCATCAAATCTGTATATAAACACACACACAGATGCATGTATGCAGACTCTCTCTAACACACAATAGTGCAATAGTGAAACAGCAAATGCATCAGACAACAGTGAAACACATACAAAACCTTGAGTCTGTGGTAAAAGCGTGGCATTATGGGCCGCAGGAGTGTGTGTGTGTGTGTGTGTGTGTGATCTCTGGTCTCTGATGTCATAATCTGTCTGAGACCTTTAGAAGCGATGATTCATACGGCTGGACGATCACATGATATTAAAAAGCAAAACTCCGTTGTGCAACAGTTTCCTCTCAGTCTTCATCTGTTTGATCAGAAATAGAGCAGAAGAGCTCAGCGAAACCTAACTGTTTATTTAATCCATATTTGTATGTTATACATGTGCATACTGTATATTAAATTTCCATATGAGAAATATATTGTCATATGAAGTAAAAACATATTAGAAATGGTAACAATTTCATATATTAATGCATATATAGCCAATACAAATATATATGTTTCTGTATGTGTAATGCACGTATGTCCTAAAACATCTCAATACAAGCTGATGATACATAAGTAAATATAAATTAGACTTGTATTTAAAAAATGTATTACAAAAACATATAAAAACATACAGATTTTGTATATATGTTGTTTTAATAAAGCTAAATATATAAATAAAGTATATATTGGTAACATATATGGTTGCTACATATAATGCCATATAATAAAATCATCATATAGATATTATTGACATATGTACACATACCAGTTTTATTATGGTGATTTTAAATATGCTATAAACTTATATCTTCATCTTCCCAGAGAATGTATGAATGTGAAAATTATATATTGCCCTAACAGGTAACAATCACTCTTGATATAGGAAGATATATGTCATATATTACATTTATAACAGATTATTTATATATTTATATACAATTATTATTGTATTGTTTGATATTCTTTTGTTCATGATTTTAATAAAAACTTTATTTACAAGTTTTTAAATATTATTACTAAACAATAAATAAAAATAGATGTAGTTAAAAAATGAATTAATGATATAAACATGAAAAACAATAAATCATGAAGAACCAATTGTATACATTTTAACAGTTTTATGAAAATGCATAATCATAAATGCTAAAACAATTTCAATTAAAACTGACATTATAACGTTTAAAAATATCAAATAATTATGGATTTGCAAATTGAAGTAAACAAATCACATGATATGACGGCAGACGTCTGTTCATGATGACATGTCTCTCATCTGTTTGGTTTATTATGTGTCAGCAAATCATTAAACATTAAACACAGATAACCAAACATGACTGAAATACTGACATTCTACATGATTTGGGAATATTGCACAGAGCACACAGATAAACTCCAGTATTCAGACAACCCTCTCTCTCTCTGTGTGTGTGTGTGTGTGTGTGTGTGTGTGTGTGTGTGTGTGTGTGAGAATGTGTGTGTGTGTGTGTGTGTGTGTTATCATGTCTGTCTGTCTCTCATTTGCTGTAATACGTCGTCTAGACATCGGCGGCAAACACCTGAGAAGCGAGACGGAACGACTGTGTGTGTGTGTGTGTGTGTGTGCAGAGAGAGAGAGAAATTGAAATTGAAATTGAAACTGAAATTGAGAGAGTCACACTGAGTCACGTCAAGATGTGTGAAGAGAGAGATTGAGGAAACATCAAAGACAAGAAAAGAGAAAAGATCATAAACCTTGTGGAAGAGAAAACAGAGAGATGAAGGGCAGACACAGAAATAAAACACACCACTTATAATCACACACACAAACAAAAACTCTGTCTGGTTTCTCAGTAAACACACACACACACTCTGTCTGGTTTCTCAGTCATCTGACCCAAATGAAGTGTTCTGAGAGCAAAAAACAATGAACCGGCGCATGATGTGACTTGAGTGCTACTGACTGAACAAACGCATCACACTGCAGGAAAAAGAGATTGGATTCATATTTCTCTGATTCTGCTGTCAGAGATTATGAGCTGAAAATGTGTGTCTGGAGGAGAGGAGAGAAATTCAGAAACGACCTTCAGTCCTTTTGATATTTTTCACATTAAATCAGCACAAGAAAAAGTTCATTAAAAAGTTAGTTAAAATGCAATTTAATCAACTTTGCTGCAAAAAGATAAAACAATGATAGCAATAGTAATAAATATAGAATATTACAAATTTATGAATATTATATAACATAATAAAACTAACCATAAAATCGTGCATAGTGAGGAGGACAGCGTCAGTAAACTGAGTTATTGACTTTAGAAAGGGAGGAGAAGCACTTGTAATATGTTGCTTAATGGATTTATAATTTGGCACATTATTGGGGAAATTATCATGGCATCACTGGAGTGATTATTATCGTTTCAATACTTTACATCTAGTCCAGACGATAAAGAAATCAAATAATGCGCAAGAAACTGAAAATGAAGGGGAATACAGATTAGAACAGGTAAAGTGCAAGTCAAGCAAAGATACTTTTCAAGGTTTTAAATCAACAAAAGATGACTGGAGTATGTTTTACAAGAAAATACTACTGCAGGCTTAGTTCAGCTTCAAGTGTTACTTGCTGTTTGTTTGAAATTTACAAGCAATTTGTGAGACACACTTTTTTTTTTTTTTACAAAAGTTTTTATCAGTGTATTTAAATTTAGGTTTCGGTGAAATTTGATGGTAAGACTTTATAAACTGTATTTCAGGACAGAATGTGTTGTGTTTTTATTAATAGATGTGAGGCTGCTGAATCATCAACATAAGACAAAATGTAATTAATAACCCCATGAATGCAGGAATTAACACCCATATAACAATTAAGCAGATAAAACAGCAGCATGATGTTCTCTATGAAACAAGCCTGCGCTGATGGAGATTCATTCTCACTCACTCATCACAATAACATTTGAAACAGTAAGAACAACCACAACGATCAGTCATTCTAGACCTTCAAGAGATGGAGGGATGATCATCTGTGTGTGTGTGTGTCTCTGTGTGTGTGTGAGTGAGAGAGTGTGTGTGTGTGTGTGAGTGTGTGTGTGTGTGTGTGGTGTGTGTGTGTGTATGCTGTGAGGTCGATACGTGTGTGTGGGTGTGTGTGTGTGTGTGTGTGTGTGTGACGTCTCTCTGTCCTTTCATCCTCCTCACATGTGGAGATGCTGGAGTCACTCATCTGAACGCCTCTGAATGCTGTGAGGTCGATACTCGTGCTTTACCTCATCAATGTCAGTCAGCTTTTATCCTGATGCTCAAACCCACACACACGTCACACACACACACACAAA
>NC_056578.1:12881626-12914126 GCF_018340385.1 Cyprinus carpio | reverse complement strand
TGTGATTAACTAGTTCGTGTTCGGTCATGTCTGTGGTGGACGCTGGCTGAATTACTGATGGTCAGGTGAATCCGTGACCTTTGATCCCACGTGTGTGGAGCCGCTCGTTGCGCAACTCTCCTTGACCTTTCCTCTACATTAACTTCCAGTCAAACGTCACGCGTCACGTGACCGCTGGCGGTCTCCCAGGCAACCATTCATCCGCTTTCTGTTATAGCGGTTTATGCATAGAGGGTTTATGCTGTTCCCAAACACTGTAAATATAATCGCATGTTGATTTAATAACAAATAAACACCATACATTATAAAGCGTGAAATATACTGTCATATTCATTAAGCAATGGTGACTTCGGTGTTTCTTTTAGAAATAGCTTTTAAATCACTTATTTGTGTTATATTATTACCAAATATTGGATTTGATGTTTTTTATCAATGTGTGGTTTTTTTTAAATATTTAATTTTTGATTTTGAGTTTTGACATAAACAAAAAAAATACAAAACACAAATCTTACACAACTTGCTGCACACACATACTCTCTCTCTCTCTCTCTCTCACTCACACACACACACACACACACAAATCAGTGTTTTCTTTCCATTAGCACAGGTTTCCAGTTTATTTTTTGGAGCTGATTGATCGCAGGTTTCATTGATCTGAGCTTAGGTTCAGTTTCTGAGTCTAAAAAGCATGATTTCTGGATAATTTTGGAAATATTTACTCAAAAACTGAAGTTTGAGTTCAGGATCAATGAGGCCTATGTTCAGTCAGCTCCAAAAAGAAACACAAAACCTGTACTAATTGGGAAAAAAAACAAGTTGATAAAAAGATTAAATCCATATATTTAGCATAACATGATATTTAAAAGCAATTTTTATAGGCTGGTTATTTTTGAACTGAAACAACATGTGTGAGCAAAGTCTAATGTGATAACTTTTTTTTTTTTTTTTTTTTTTTTTAGGAACATAAGTGTTAAATCAAGGTGTCTTTTTAGATTGTACACAGAATATTTCCTGTGAAAGAGCTTTGGACATTGATTTTATATCAGTTTCATTTGGATGTAGGACACAGTTGTGTATTTTTATTGTTTAAAGCAGACTATTATCAGTAGTTTTCAATGTCTTTTGACATGATTTTAGTTCTTCTGAACTCTTTGGGTGTGCGTTTCTTAAAGAATTGTCTTGTGGTTGTGAATCCAGCGGTGGTTCAGCCAGATTCAGTCATCTCGTGCTGTTTCTGATGTGTCAGTGAATGAACGGCTCGTGATGTCCCGTGCACACACTGCAGACGTAATGTGTCTCATGATGGCTTTAACCGCAGGCGTCCTCAGCGATCGTGTTACGTTATGCACAGATGCATGCGGATGCATTATGTAACAGTCTCACTGTCATATTACGCTTCAGCTCTAATTAAAGACCCTCAATGTTCACTGTGTGTTTCTGTTTGTGTCTCTCTCAGCCATCCGTGGGAAACCGTGACCAAAGCTGCCATGCAGAAGTACCCGAACCCCATGAACCCCAGCGTGTTTGGCGTGGACGTGTTGGACCGTAACGTGGACCGGCAGGGACGGCTGCACAGCAAGCGGCTGCTCAGCACTGAATGGGGTCTGCCGTCCATCGTTAGATCGGTACTGACTCCTGCTTCTCTTCTAGAGAACACACACTAATCTGTAGGGATGCACTGAAAGTTTGGCGACTGAAATTAATCAAACTGAATAAGAGAAAAGACAGAATAAATAGTGCTGTGGCTGTGTTTGGAATAATTTTTTGTTGGTGAAGAAACAGGCACGGTGTCTAAAACGTAAGTCTCTTAATATCAACTTCTTGATTGTTGAATTGTTGCATAAAATCAGTATCAGATTTGTTATCATGCTGATTTTTAGAGGTGAAAACTGACACCCTTTTGCCATTTTGGGTATTTAATTTATGCAATGGTGAAAAAAATATATGGGGTATCATTTTGTTCAGCTTCGACCAAGGATTTTTTATTTTGGTGCATCCCTACTAATCTGTTTCTTTGCATGCTTCATGGAATTAAAGCAAGCAGCTGACTTTAATCTCGAAGCTCTCAGTAGCTCATTGTTCTCGTCACGTTCGGTGGAAACCATCAGGATAAATCCTGAATGACCTCTGAGTTCAGTGCTGCCGGTTTGAGATGTTCTTCAGCTAGGACTGTGTACGTAACCTCAGTTCTTCAGTGTGCTGGTCTCTGAACTGACCGAGTGGTTATATCGGTCTGGTCAGTCCTCAGCACACGTCGTCCTGGTGTCTCGTTTCTGAATGAAGCGTCCCGCTGTGACGTGAGTCTGAATGTGACCTGTGCCTGTCACCCTTGACCGGACACATTCATTCAGCTCAAGGACCGTCCGAGGTTATAACGAGGCCAGAATGTTCCGCTTTGATTCCTGGAGCTGGAGTCTGTTTGTTTTTACTTTGTTTGTACTTCACTAACACGGCAATAATCAGGAATGATGAAAGTCCAGTTCATGAGATTCAAGTTGTTTTATTTAGTGCTGTCCACAACACGTGTTTTATAGAAAATACATGTTCAGTGTTACAAGCAAACACTCTTTAATCACGAAGAGATCTGAGCAGATATTAAAGCGAACAAATGATCGTTTCACAGGTAAACTGCGTTCAACGCTTTGAGTTCCTTGTTTGTTTTAACTTCAACATATTGAAGTGATTGTTTGCTATAATTAGGAAGCGGATCGCCCACACATTAGGAACAAATGTGTGCGTGTTTAAAGAATCAGACCCGACCGGCCTGTGAATGAAGGCACTGCTCTGTCTCATTCGTTTAGTGTTCTTGTTGTTGGAAACCGTCACCACAGTGGCATCTTTTTGAGAAATGAATGAGATCTGAACCATGTTCACATGATGGGAGTAATGTTCTGTACTAGTGTAGGTCAGGGTAAGGGTAGAGTACTGCTGGGTTAATAATAGTTGATCTTGTTCTGCTCTGAGTTCAGGATTATTACGCTGACTGAAACGAAGGCCAAAACAGAGCGTTGCTTTGGTTATTAATAAATGAGTTATTCATTAAACTGCTGTCTTGTTTTTTTTTTTCACAGATAATTGGGAACACGCGGACATGTACATACATCCAGGAGCACTCCGTAGTCGATCCCAAAGAGAAAACCTTTGAGCTTCAGTCCACTAATGTAAGTGATATCATGAGGAACATATCAGCGCATGACCATCATCATCTGAGTCTGTCTTCTCTCACACATCCCTGTTCTTCATCCTCCGGTCTTTCTGTAGCACTGTAGTCTTTATGACGCGAGAGCACTGAGTTTGTGTGCTTGAATGTTGTGTGGAATGAGACGAGGCTTAATAGAGTTGCATTCTAAGAAGGACTGGGAGGGCGTTGGTTTCTGTTATGGTTATAAACAGCATACTCTGAGAATGTGTCATACCCATCATGCTCTGCTTTTCTCGCCGTAGATCACCTTCACTAACATGGTGTCTGTGGACGAGCGGCTTGTTTACCGACCGCACCCAGAGGACCCGGAGAAGTAAGATTCCTCACGCTTTCTTGATCTGAATGTGTTTAACGAGCTCATCAGCGGAGAGTTTGGGGTTCTCCGTGTGCCGCCGGTGTAATGTTGTGTATCTGCTGATGTTCCTGCAGGACCATGCTCACCCAGGAGGCCATCATCTCTGTGAAGGGCGTCAGTCTCAGCAGCTATCACTAATGACCAAAACCGTAATATCGCATGAAACATTTGCAAATAATGCAACAACCACAACACGCTTTACCAGTCGTTAGCTGTTTAGCTGTGAATTTAACTAATGTGCAAAACTGTAATATCGCATGAAACATTTGCAAATAATGCAACGAATCAAAGAGAACAAAATCATCACTTCCTGATAAACTGGCAGTTTTTTCATATTGGATAAAAAGTTCATTTTATGCACATTTTTTGAATTAATGTCTATCTTGGGGTTTCTATCCAGCAATTTTTTTTTTTATATGCACTTTTTGAAAATGCTCGTAAAAATAGGTGGAAGGAAACCGTTATTGACAGTTCTGCCCAAAACTTTAGAAGGTGAAGGACACATTTATAAAAAATAGAATTTCACATCAAGAGGTGAAATGTCTCCAATAAATCATAAAACAAAATCCTGGACACGCCAGAGAAGTCGTGCACATTTCTCTTTCTTTTCTAGTTTTTCTTGGCTCTAAATCGTTTGATCCTCTTCATTGCTCAGTGGTCAATCAGTATTTTTATTTTATATTTTTTAACGTCTGAAATGTCTTTTATAACTTTTTGTTAATTGTATACCTTGTGTAATTTATTCAGAGATCGCCTTGAAGCTGGCATGGTGTTAAAAAGTGAATAAATAAATACATTTATATTTTAAAATATTCAATGTAAAGCCAATATATATGATATCACACTATTACATTTTCAAGATAGTAAAAATGCGTGCAAAATTGCTGAATTGATCATTTAAATTTTTTCACATGATATATAATAAATATAAAAAAAAAATTATTGAGTTATTAAAAAAATTAATTGATTAAAAAAAAATGAATAAAACAAATTATATTTATACTTTGAATAGAAACTGATTCTCTAATTCTGTTGCAATATTTTCCACAAATAAAGACAAAAATCTGGTAGTAATCTGATTAATCTGTGTGTACTGGAGAAATATTTTTTGAAATAAAACAAGGTTATAACAAATAATAGAGATGCTTTTTCCATTTACTTGGGGTCAAATTTATTTGACATAACTGTTAAACTTATAATGAAGACAGAGAATAGGAGTGCTAATGCTCACCTGTTTCTCAAACTGAGTCTTACTTTAAATGAAACAGTCCCACACAAAAACTTAAAAAAAAAAAAAAGTTAAATATTGGGGATCCATATCACATGACACTAGTTTGGTTGTGACAGGACTACCATTAATGAAATGACAGAGAACAGGAGTGCTAATGCTCACCTGCTAGCATTCTCAGCACTGCCAAAATAAAAGTCTTAAACATTTAAATGAAAGTCCAACACAAAAACTTAAAAAAAAAAAAAAGTTTATTATCGTCTGATATATCACATACCCACTAGTTTGGTGTGATGTGATTACATGACTCGATTGTGTCAGTTCCTTTCAAATGGTTCACAAATGGGTCAAGATGAATGAATTTACGCAGTTTATCACAAACAGCCGGAACAATATTGGACATTCCTTTGATAAAAAGATGACCCTCTCAGTCTGACTGTGAATGTCTGTCCGCAGGGTCGTGAGGCGATGGAGTGGGTCATCAGACGTCTGAACACAGAGATCGAGGAGCTGGCCATCACAGCCAGAGGAACCCTGAGGACCCCCATGGCTGCCGCCGTCACCGAGAAATGACCGCTCCTCTCTCTTCCTCTCTGTCGCCGCTCTTCTCTACGCATCTTTCTCCAATGGTGGAAGTCCATTCTCGGCGTCCTGCGCATTCAAGCGTCTACATTAGAGGCTGACGGGGACGTGCTCGTTCACCACAAACTCTCAAACCTAGTTTTAATGAATCAGTATAACGGGACAGACCCGTGCTCTCCGAGGCGATGACGGGAGAGGAACGTATGCCAAACCTTTCAGCTCTGTTACACACGACTCTTACAGTCAGAGAGCGCACATACACTTGAAAACTGAGTGAAGTTATTAACTTATTTATATTACTACTATTATACTAGTAACACTTTATCCAAGCATCGAGGAAGGGAACAAACTAATCCAGACTGGATTTGGAGGACCATCGCAGACGCTGAGCACTGAAGAGATGACGGAGTATGACACGACAGAACGTCACATGATCTTCGAGAATGTTTTATATGATGTTAAAGGTCTTGCTGTGACTGTAAGTGGAGTGTTGATCCAGGTGTGTGATGATGGGAAGCGTCAGAAGAGGGTGAAACACATTCTATTTATTTATTTATTTTTGGTAGGTGTGTGTTAGTTCATGTTAGCGATGGGGTAACGGTGTCATGAATAAATACCAGTCCCGAAGCTCTTCAGACGTGTTTACTGACGCTGAAGAAGGTGCTTCTGTTCTGTTTGTGGATGTGTTATTGCTTTACAGATGCTTGTGTTTCCTTCTCTGTAATGAAATGTCATCGAAGACCTTCTGTGTGTTTGGTTTACTTCAGTTTAAATATTACGACGAACTAAATTAAAACGATTTATTTATACTGAATGTAAATGTTTGTTACTGGCGTATTTAGTATTAAATCAAATGAAGCGACTTGGTGCAAAGCTTGAAATAATTTAGGAATGAATTAAATGAGTGTAGTGTTTTAGAGATGCTCAGAATGATCTTCATTTGTTCTCCGAACGCAGCCAAAGCGGTTTACAAATGTTGAAATAAACTAACATTCGTACTAAACAATGGCTTGTGTTGCTTTGTTTATAATATGGTCACAGTTTCTTATTTTAAAGATGGTTTACCGAGATTGAGATGAATTATGAGAGCAAATATAGTTGTGAATGGATTTTTATTGTGCATTTGTTCTGGTCAAGCTAATTTTGTCATTATTAAGTGTTTAGGAGAACTTTGAAAATGGCCAGATGGAAGAAATGAGAGGGATTTGTGGATGTAGAATTTGTTTAATACTGATCTAAATAATTATAATAAAAAGACAGCAAAAAAGCCATTTATATTTGTGTTTTAACATTTTTTGATTTAATTTTTAATTTAAATATATATATTATATATGTTTAATATATATATATATTATTTTTTTTTAATTTAAATATTTTTTTTTTTAAATAAAGTGAATTTGAAAAATAATCTAAAATCTCCACAAAAAAAAAGTTGAAATTTAAATATTTATTTTTAACCGTAATTTTTTGAATATAGGACAGTTGGATATATTGTAACATTTACTTTTTGCTCACGCCCCTAAAAACAGTTCTGATCTGATGGTTGCTAATGTAGACTTTTATGTGGGTGATGATCTTTCGCGCCACCTACCGGTCATTTCCGCTCTACAACGATGCGTTTTCCCGGCTCCGCCTGCGGAGCCTTGCGTCACATGACGAATTCTCTAACAACCAATAGGATTCCAGTTTACTGTTCCATCTGACCAATCAAAAATCAGATAAAGCTTAAAGGTATTTAAAAGTGGGATATTTGAAATCAAACAGGCCAGAGTCGCAGCGGTTGAGGAGAACGGCGTCGTCCTCTCTCGGAATAAAAGTATATGTTTTAATGATTTTTCAAATTAAACACCCCACACGGCTGGTTTAGCGAATGGTAACGGGTTATTAACACGGCGAGGGGGAATCATCGCGTTTCTGTCGGATTTGTCGTGTGGGATCGTCTGAAGGAGGTAACGTTAACGTTTCTTAGCGCTGCTTCGTCACGATGACGAGAAAACGCTTCTAAACGTATTTATTATCGACGGATTCATTTCTTTACAGGTTTTAATTTGACAAAGTTCGGTTTTTTACATAATTTACGTTATAAACATGTGTTTTGATGGGAATGTTCGTTTGTAAGTCATGTGAACGGGTGCCGCCGTGTGTCAGGCCTCAACCTCCCGCCGTGCTTTATTATCGCTGTTTTTCTTGTTCTTTGTTGGACTGAATCTTACTGTAATTTACTTGCTTTCTCTCATTATGTGACTGGGCTGTTGTGTTGTGCTGCATTTCTTGTATTTAATCAAATAATGTCGTTGTTTAAACTCAGAACATGGAAACCGCCGCAAGAACCAAATCCAGCAAAGACCTGAAGATTAATCGACCTGACAACGAGAAGGTATTCGAGAGAAACTGTGTATTGTTATGAAGTTGTGTGTTTATTCTCAGCAAGTCAGCATACTGTTTGTTTATATACGTTTAGCAGTCGTCTGTCCACCAAAAATCGCAATTTGAATATTTAAATGTTTCGTTTTATTTCAAAATTATTTCTTGTACCTTCACAATTAGTTTTCATCTGTTTTCTAAATGCAGTTAAATATAGGCACTGCTACAGTTCATGTTCACATCGGTGTTCGCTAGAAAGTAAAGCGTGAGCTGTTATTTAGCAGATGCATTTGAAATATTTTGCAAAAACAGAACTACTTTTTTAAACCATGGTTTTTGTGGTGTTAGCTGTATTTTACTTCATTTTTAAGTTTTTAAACAATTACCCAACTGCAGTTTGATTGAGATTAAGTGGAATGCACAATTTAAAAAAAAAAAAAAAAAAGAATTGTTAGGAGTTATCCGTTTTTGCAAATTAATTCTGTATTTATTTACAAGGCAGTTTGAAAATGACCGAAAAAAATGAAGGAAAAAAAACAGTAGAAATGTAACTATTTTTGATGCAGTGAAACTTATGCAATGAAACATTTATCTAATTCTTACATTTTTTTTATCTAATGCTGACATTTACATTAACCAAGCAATCAAAATCATCATTTGAATGTTTTTCCCTTTAAACAGTTGCTTCTAGCTCATTTTTTGTGTGTTCTCATGAAAAGTTCTTTTCATTTGATATTTCTGGGGCATTTAATTTTGAGATGTCTTTGCTGTTTCATCTGTTAAAGTGGACTTTGTATTAATACTCCTATTTCTCTGTGTTCTCTGTATGCATTTAGGCAACGCTGAATCTCATGTTCAGATCATGCTCTTGTCCAGAGTTCTTTATAGTATAATTATTACAGTGTCTAAGCCTAATTTTTTTCAGAAACGCTCGTGCATGTATCTGTTTTTGACACGTGTGTGATGTTCATGTTCTGCAGGTTTCTGCCGGTGGACCCATGAGAGTTCCAGTGACCCAGAGCGGTCAGAAGCCCGTGTCGACGCGTGTTCTCGGCACGGCTCCGGGGCCGCAGCGCGTTCAGCGTCCTGTGAATCAGCAGAAACCCATCGGACTCCCAGTTTCTGTGAAAACCGTGTGTCCAGGAGATCAGAACATCAGTCCAGATAATCTCAAAACAGCAACACACACCAAACCACAGCCAAAGATTCTTCCTGCAGCTGAGCCTACTAAAAGTTCTGTGCCCAGAAAACAGGACAAACCTCAGCGTAAGCATGACTTCTGCGGATACGTCTGATCTTATTACATTACATCACTTTGAGAACGTTATATTGATATTCTTTCTGTTGCTTTCCAGAAACTCCTTCCACTGGAACATCCAATATGGCCAAGTAAGTCATTTACAACTTATATGTTTTATCATTGTGTTTTTCAAGTTTTTTCACAAGGCCTAGTTTTCTAAACTACGTTTGAGTTTCGATCTTATCACCTGAGTTCTGTGATTTTTTTTTAGCAAAGCCCTAGTTTGGAAAGGCCTATTTTTCTAAATTCTACGTTTCTGATCCTCTCTCCTCTCTCCTTCTCTCCTCTCTCTCTTCTCGCTCTCTTCCTCTCTAGATGTAAAAAAAAAAAAAAAAAAGTGAATATTTAATTAATTCCACATTTTGGAAATGCATGTAAAAAAAAAAAAAAAAAAGTGAATATTTAATTAGATAAGGGCTCAGTTGCATATTTAAACCGTCTCAGAAAACACAAACATTTGCAATTTTTAATGTAATTAATCGACTGGGTATGTATGATATCAATTAGTTGAATTGTGTTTTTGTTATTTATATAATTTCTCATTCCTGAGTGTTTTTCAAATGGCTCATGGACACCGTCTGTGTAATGATTATTTGGAAAGACTTGTATTTGCTGTCCCTGTGTTTAATGCTGCCGTGCTCTCAATCCGTCAGCGGTCGTGACAGTCTGTGTCTGTTCTCTAGGAAAGCATGGAGTTTAGAGAATTTCGACATTGGCCGTGCTCTGGGTAAAGGCAAGTTTGGGAGTGTGTATCTGGCCAGGGAACGTCAGACCAAGTTCATCCTCAAACACCTCTTCAAGAAGCAGCTGGAGAAAGCCGGAGTGGAGCACCAGAAACCAGTGCGGGGAGGGGAGGTGGAGATCCAGTCACATCTCAGGTAGACCTTCTCACCATCTGCCTGTTTTTATCTTTCTCATCAAACTAAATCAGGGAGCATTTGCAAACTTCAGTGCTGTGTAGAGTTGGGTCTCGAGAACTGGTTCGAATGGATAAATGCACACACAATTGTCAATATCCTCGTAAACAGTCTGAGTTTGTCTTGAGAGAACGTAAAGAGTTGAGAAAGAAAACGCTTTTGTAACCATATTGGATCTGTGCATTCGGTCTTAACATGATTCAGTTCTTTGAGTAGCTTTAATTCATAAAACTGAAGAATTTCAAATACTTAATTAATAAATATATATTGTTATTAATTATATATTTATAAAAAGAAACTATGCAGTGTTTTGCGTTTGATTAATTTACATTTTTGTACCTGAACTGTTTGGTTGTATTTATTTGTGCTATTGCTAATTCATGTTTGTTCTTGTTTTATTACCAACTTTTTTTTTTTTTTTCTTTTTTCACAAAAATAACAAAGCAAAAATAACCAAATGATTTTAGGCTGCTGTTTTGTTCATGGTATTCAGCTGCAACAATGTTTTACAAATGATAGAATAAATATTAATGTCTAAATGTTTTATTAATGTTCTTATACTTTATTAAAATCAAAACTGAATTAAGAATCAGAATTGCTAAAATTGAAATGATCCCAACCCTAACGCTGGAACCTATGCATTTGGAAATGAAGATGTGTGTTGAGAAGTGAAGTTACTGTCTCCTTTCAGACATCCTAATATCCTGCGTCTGTACGGTTATTTCCATGACACGGCGCGTGTTTATCTGATCCTGGAGTTCGCTCCTAAAGGAGAGCTGTATGGAGAGCTCCAGCGCTGCGGGACCTTCGATGACCAGCGAAGTGCCACGGTCAGAAACCACTGTCTGCTGCTGTTTCATAGTGCGTGATTAATGTATGCAGACTGATGACGTCTCATTATAATGTGTGTATATGGTCTGCTTGCAGTATATAATGGAGCTCGCAGACGCCCTGAGCTACTGTCACTCCAAGGACGTGATTCACAGAGACATCAAACCTGAAAGAATCTTAAATCCAATGGAGAGCTGAAGATCGCATACTTCTAATTTCACGCCCTCCCACACGCCCATCCTCCAGCTCACACAACCACTTTACAAAAATAACTTTGGTTTTGGTTTTAATTTTTGGTTTTTGTGCTTGTCGTTTCATTAACTGTTAAAGTGCCATAGTGTTGGGGCAACGTGGCTCTCAATTTTCATATCCGTCAGCCTGTGAGATCAGATACACACAGAGGACTGTATACACAACAGGAGATTACTGTATTTAGGCTATTCACACAAAACTCTGTCTTAAGTGAACCTGCTGGGAAAACCATCTGTGCAGTACAGTAGGTCTGTCTCAATCTGTTAATCTAACAATAAAATAAAAGAACGCTGCTGCTTTGATTGAACTACTTTTTTTGTTGTTTTAATAATTTTTTATCTGTAGTGAAACACTTAAAGTGATTATTTTATTTGTTTTTCTTACTTTGAATGCCTTTTAAGATGTCCCCCCCCAATGAAAAAAAAAGTAATGCAATAGGCCTATTGTGTCTTTTTTATATATATATAAAAAATAAATATATTTCTTATTAAAAAATAAGAAACAGAAAATAAAATAAAAAATGGCAATATTGTAAAACTTATTGACTCATTTTGCCAGCACAGGTCACACATTATCATGCTAATTTATTTACTTGGTTTCATTGCTGGAAAGTGAACCAACTCCCGCGTAAGGCTAAAAGCAGCCTAAAGTTCTTAATGCCTGAATTTGTTTTTAACAATTTAATAGAAACCTTGTAAATTACTAATCACTCCCGTTAGCATGTCAAAAATCATCCAAAAAAAAACAAAAGAAAACAGAGCATTTACATTACCAAAGAACATCATAATTAACTTCAGTCTAGCACGAGTTTATGCACATTATAAAACACTCCCGTTATAATCGGTGAAGCTGTTTACGTTGTATAACGAATAAATCTCTTCTATTGCAAGTGCATCTGCAATTTGTTTATAATGAGAGAATTCGAGAGTCGGAGTTCAGTCAGCGTGTACTGAACAACAAAACTGTTTCAGCGGTGACTCATCTGAACGCCTCTGATTGGCCGCTGCATTCATAAGCTCAACATAATCCTGTGTGTGATTGGTTATAACGCACTACACTATGAAAACGCGAAAAAATAAATAAAATGGAACAACGAATATGCCCTAACATTTATTGGAAAGTATTACTAGCCTTACAAAAATAATACTAATTATTAATATTCTTGCTATCGTCAAGGGCCTCAGGCGATATCTGTATCACGATACTATTGGTGCAACTCTTAAGTGCAGCTCATTGTCTGTTTGACTTCCCGAGGAGTGTTTTTCTCAGTCTGTGTGTGTTTATCATGTGTCTGCTGTCTGTCAGGAGGTCGACGCTGTGTGGTACGCTGGACTATCTTCCTCCAGAGATGATTGAGGGCAAAACGCACGACGAGAAGGTGGATCTGTGGAGTCTCGGAGTGCTCTGCTATGAGTTTCTGGTTGGCCGTCCACCTTTTGAAACTAAGAGCCATGAGGAGACATACCGCAAGATTTCTAGAGTAAGTGGAATATTCAGAAACTCTTACTAGCTTTGCACAGGTGATAATTCGTTTTTGTTCTATATTAATATATGAATGTTCTGAGAAGCTGACATTTGCAGGTGTCTCCAAACCTCTGTTTTATGTTGATTAATCTTCAGTCTGTCTGCTGTAAATGTGTCTTATTTGTATATTCTGCATCCCTCCAGGTTGAGTTTACGTACCCTGCTCACGTGAGCGAGGGCAGCAGAGACCTGATCAACCGTTTGCTCAAACACAACCCCATGCACCGTCTCCCCATCCAGGGTGTCATGGTGCACCCGTGGGTGCTGGAGAACTCCTCTAAGAAACCAACCACGCAGACCACAGCCAACAGCTAGGACCGAGTCCAGTCTTAGACCTCAGCTTGTGGAACAAAACACTGATGTGTCAGTAACTCATCTTACTGAGCTTTTCTGCCACTCTCGGCACGACTTCTTGATTTGTATGTTGTTTTTACATGTTGTGCTGTTCACGCTACAATTTATGTGCATTTGTAAAATATGTAATTAAGCCACATTGTAAAGTTTTAATCATTACTTGAAACAATAAATGTTCTTTTATTATTACTTGAGGATCTCAATAGAACTTTTAATGTATTTCATTTTTTTTTTTTTTGTGTGTGTGTGGGAATAAATTCCTTTAAGATAAAACAATGTTAAATTACTTTATATTAAAACTTGGATTTAAAGCTCTGAATGCTGTTTGTTCTGTTATCAGTAGGTTCTGTCCTGATGTTGTTGCTTTATTGGTTTATCTCTCACTTTTACTGCAAGCCCTGGTCTATATCTGACACCTGAACTGTTTTAAAACAAAACTACTGGTTAGACTTTTATAACACATTAGAAAGAAGCGGGTGTCTTATTATTGCAGTGTTTATTTCAATCAAGTCTCATTGGCGCGTTCGCGTATTCAAACTTCGCGCCAAACGAACTGACGGTTGAGGCTCGTAAATTTGAAAACGCGGGCCTGAGATTTGAGCAATAGTTATTTTATAGTTATTATTTATAAATAAATTATATTCTTTGTTGTGGAAAACGCATTCAGGACGTTCTGCTACTCATTTCTCACAACTGAGAACGACAATGAGGGTGAGTAAATACAGCTCCGTATTTTAGTCGTTTGCAAAACCTTTAACAAAATATGCTAATCTGTTTACACTGTCACTGCGCTGCGGTCCAGATGCAAAAAACCAAGTAATTTTTTTACATTTCCATAAAAGTAGTAATCTTCATGTCAAGTAAGCAGTGTTTGATCAGCTGTTATGATGTGATTTTTCTAATGCTGTAAATGTTGAACGTGTTTATGTACAGCACTGTTGTATCGTATTGGCAGTATGTTTCTAATGCTGTAAAATGTTGAACGTGTTTATGTACAGTACTGTTGTATCGTATTGGCAGTATGTCACGAAGCCACCAGATGGCGCTACAGTCTCAGTTTGTCAGGCATTTCGTGTTCCAGTAATGAGAAAATGTCTCCTCTGCTTGAACTCGTTTTCCCACAATTCTCCACTCGCGTTTATCACGTAGCTAGTTAATATTAATATAGAAACGATCTAACAAGTATTCCCTGATCCTCTCCTCAGACAATGACGGTGCAATAGTGTCACGCATAATTAATGAGTGCCGATTAAAAAAAGTTCATGCGCGTGCATGCACTCTTTTTTTTTTTGTGAATCTTTTTGAAATTATATTTTACTATATATTCCTCTAGACTTAAACTGGTGAGCGGTTTTTTTTAATGCTGTGTTCATGCGCGTGCATGCACTCGCGAAAGCGCATCTTTTATTTGTTCATATTAGCAGATGTCTGACTGTGAGCGCGCGCGTGTACCTGCGGAGTCAGAGCCGAGAGCAAGAATCTGTCGCGCATTTTCTGCACGAGTTCACTTCATTCTGTTGCGCCGTGTGGAACACGGATGACGAGTTGCATTTATCATCCGCATTGCAATTTATTTAACCGTACAGTCCATTTGAAGACTGATTTAAATGTCCATAGGACAATATGCAATGCATTTAAAAGCTGCGGTCATTATTTCTCACATTGTAAAGCTGCCTATTTTTCCAACCGCAATTGTGTCGATTGTAATGCATCAAAAAATAAATAATAATATCAGAAAATGGAAAGCTTGAAAATGCATTTGCTATATATTCTGTATTATATGTCTATATTCATATAATATGTGTACCCATATGATGCGCGTTTGGAATAAATCTCTCAACTGTTTATTGTTTTGTAGATTTATTCTGTTTTGAAGGGAAAAGATGCACGTGTTTCATTTTTTTTTTCTTCCATATCACACAAAACCAAAAAAAAAAAAAAAAAAAAAAGTTGTACAGTAGACTATAATTTCACGCGTTTCTTTATTCTCCAATATATTCATTTTCACGATATATGATAATGATTTTGTGATATACATTCCATCTTTTTAACACAACCGAGGTGACACAACACGTACGGTTTTATAACATTTCCACAGCACCCATTGGATTGCACAAAATGAAAATAAATAAATAAATGTCTTATGCAAGTCCCTTGATTTCGATCCAACCACACTAGAATAAATCTCCCCGAGGTGAACATGAACTTTATTAATTGTTTTAAATTACAACATTTGATATCCGATAAACAATGCTAAAAATCGAAATTTAGCGAGTTGATTTGGCGGGATGTTTAATATCCTCCATAATTTCTTCAGGAATTTCCGAGTGATTTTCGTTTTCCTCTTCATCGTCTCCATCTTCAGCGACTCTTTCTTCTTCGTTATTCGATGTCTTGTAAAAATAGAGAGTCTCTCTGTGTGTGATTTCTGCCAGAAAGCGTTTTCTTCTGAATATCTCTAATACTGCATGGACATCACACGATCAAAATGCATAGTTGAAGTATTTCTATTCACCGTCCAGAATTATTTTCTATCTTGCTCTCTCCGATTTGGTTCAGTAAATGCAAACGATAATAATTAAGACTTGTCCTCAGATCGAATTAATGAAAATCCATCAACTTATTTTAAACCCACTCTATTGTGTTTATTGCCACGGCGTTAGTCCCTTGTAATTAATTGATTGTATTTTTTTGTTCTACTCGTGTATTGCAGGAGATTTGCACTCAAATGAATTATTCCCGTGGAGTCTGGCTAAATCAAAACTGAAATAAATTCTCTTGTAAACCATTTTCTCTCTTAACAACACAAATATGCGTTTGCTCTTGTGTAACGCGCTGCTGTCCGAGGCATTTCTCGCGTGATTTAATGTGTGTTAAGTTCAGATTTGAATGAACCTGCACTCTTAAAAATAAAGGTTTTTTATCGGCATCAAGTGGTTTTATGAAGAACATCCATGGAACCTTTCAAATGCAGAAAGGTTCTTTAGATTTTTTTAAAATGTTCTTCAAAATGGTTCTTTTAGGAACTCTTCACTGAAAGGTTCTTTGGGGAACCAAAAACATTTCTTCTGCAAAAAACACCTTTTTGGTACCTTTATTTTTAAGAGTGGCTTGGGTTTAATGGTTTTGTATTTATTTATCTTTTCTGGGGGAAACGTATCGGTTTGGTTATCAATATGTGGGATGTGTAACACTTATCACCAAAATACCACCGCTCATCATTTTCCAGACTAATCTAATCGGCCAGGTTGTATGTGTACGCCTCGATGAGGCCCTCGACGGAATGGATGAAGCCGGAAATACTGCATATACCCCCGATCACAAATATGGCGACATCGAAGAAGACCTGATGCCACAAGAGCTTTCTCCACAACAACTTGAGATGGACTAAGCTGGGGAGGAGAAAGCACAGCCCCGCGCCCGTTAGGCTTCCCGTCAGACCCATGAGGATGAGGAGCGCGAAGTGCGGCACATAAATAGCCATGAACATAGTGAACACAACTAGTGCACAGCGGAGCGAGAGACCCCACGATTTGAGACGCCCGTCGCCCCCGTAGCAATCCGGGAAAACCGCGCGCGCGCCGTCTTGGAAGAAAGTCTTTTCCAGGACCTCCACGGCGGCGAAGAACGGCAGCGGGTACGAAAGCAGCGCCTTGGACACCAAGAAGAGGTTGACGACGGCTCTGATGCTGGATGGTAGGTTGTCGGTGATCACCTCCTTGGTCTCGTCGGCCCACGTCAAATAAGCCACCAGGGCGAACAGGCCTTTGAGGATGCAGGCGGCGATGTGAGTCCAGTTCATCATGCAGTGGAACTCGCTGGGCTTCTGCATGTTCCCCTCCAGCGAAGGCAGGAAGATCTGGGAGGTGTAGCTGAAGACGATGATGCCGATGGAGATGGGGAACTTCTTGACGTCGATGTAGAACTTCACCTTGTCCCAGGCCCAGTCTCGCGCCCTGGACAGACAGTAGGCGATCACTAGGATGTTGATGATGAAGTGCGCGAGGGTGCAGAGCAAGCTGAACTTGGACACAGCTTTGAGGTTCTTGAGGAAGGCGCAAGGCAGAAGAGCAACAGTGGCGATGATGGCCCAAGACCTCTGGGACACGGGGAAGTTGGGGAAGCTGTTGTACATCAGGTTTCCGCTCACGACGACGTATAAAATGCAGGTCATCACCAGCTCGATGATTTGGGCTACGTTGACGACGTGGCCTCCCAGTGCGGGGAAGCGTGGCGCGCAGCATGCGTTGGCAATATCCACATACGAGTCTCTCACTCGTACCAACTGGCCGTCTTCGTTTTCTTCGTAGAGGCAAGCGATGAGGATTTTCCCCGTGTAGCAGCACACGACTGCTGCGAATATAATGAGGAACAGTCCGAGATATCCTCCGTGGAGAATGGCGTAGGGTAACCCGAGAACAAACATGCCCTGGGGAGATAAGCAGAGCATGGCTTTATACAACAGAACACTGCTTGTTTTTATGCTCACACTGTAATACTCGATGCAATGCCCCTTGCATTCTGTTCTATTACATTTTATTTCCATGCACAGTGCAGTTATACCCACACTCTTAAAAACAAAGGTGCTTAAATGCTTCTTCACAGTGATGCCATAAAAGAACCATTTTTTGGTTCCACAAAGAGCCATCTTTTTATAATCTGAACAACATTCTTTCGCAAACAAAGAACCTTTTGTGAAACAGAGAGGTTCTTCAAATGTTAAAGGTTTTTTTTTTTTTAGACAAAGAGGTTCTCATTGTGAAGCACCTTTATTTTTAGGAGTGCATGTTGGTCTCGGTGTCACTGTTTTGTCCTTCTACATTCACTGCAGGTGTGATGGAGCATTAGAAATGAAGCTGAATTCAGTCCGAACATTCCATTTGCTGTGAGCAAAGTCACGCTCACCTCATTGTGTCGTCATCAGGATGAATCAAATAGGCAGGGAGTCACGTCACGGACGTCACTTTTGATATTAAGAGCTTTAACTGCGCACGATTAAATACGTGGGGTTTTATCGTTTGAATATGCATTTTTTGGCATTATCCAAAACAAATTTTTAAGGTTTTTTTTTTTTTTTTTTTGACCATCGTTTTGTATAGTGCATACATTTTAGAACGGATATTTTTAATCGTAACATGTAAAAGGCACATTAAGCTCTCCGGTTTTACGCACGTCGAAAAAAGACGGGATTGCTCATGCAAACCCAACAAAATGCCAGTATAGAAGTGCATATCGAATGGACTGCTTGATTGGCGTTTTATAAAGCTCAACTCGCTGATGAAGGTCCCTTAATATCAATCGGATCCCCCGTGACACGACATCAACACAAGAAAAATCTACGCCTTTAAAGAAACGTTTTGCCTCACAGAGGACTAACCCTTTATGTGTGTGTGTGTATATATATATATATATATATATATATATATATATATATATATATTGCAAACAGTTTTCACATAACATTTCCATATTGATAACAAAAAAAACTTTAGAATGTTATTGTTTGATATGCATGGCCATGACGCGTGATGCCTCCTCACCTGGATCGCGTTGGTCACGTTCCATCCTGCCTCCCAAGCAGTGATTTTTGGCTTGTCCGGGCTGCCTAATTCAGAGCACAGTCCGCCGTCTTTGGACGCTGAGGGCGGCGGACCCGTTCCATCCCTCTGGTAATGGCTGTCCCCCTCGACCCCCGTTTCCCCGCCGCCCTCTCCACCCATTTCCTCGGTTTTAAGGATGTCCATTTGAAGCCCCTGCCTGTGGTCATAGTCCAGATCATCGCAGGCGGCGAAGCCCAAACCCTCCTCATCGGTGGCGGCCTGGAAGCCCAGTCTGGCGAACATCCCACTCACCTTCGCCTGCGACTTATTGGTGACCGTGGTGGCCGCGTTGGACAGCTTGTTAGAGATCTTGCTTCTAATCACCGTAGCCATGATTGCTCTCCTTAATGAGACTGGTGTTCAAGTACCTCTGCAAATGTTTTTCTGGATATATCGAATTTAGAGTGCGACCGGAGTTCTTTGTCTGCGCATCAACGGAGCGAGAAGATCGTGGTGACGCGTGTTCGTTATCTCCAGTTCTGCCTGGTGTTTTTGCTAATTCCGTGGTTCATGTCACTTTTACACGTAGAGGATGCCTGGCACCTGCATGCTGCTCGCTGGCCGGACTCTGATGCGCGCTTCTCAGGCGAGAGTGTGTTTAATGTCCGGTGCGTAAAGGAGAGCGCTCGCGGTTTTGCGCGGCTTTTCCGTTCTGTGAATCCGTGGCACAGCGTCGACTCCTGCGTTTCGGTGGCCGTCGCTGATGCCAATGCGGTACACGGGAGCTCGGGGGTGTTGAGAGAGAGGCACGTGTCACCGTCAGCCTGCCAATGCTAAGAGTCTCGCGCGTCTCCGGCTCCCAGTGCGCGCGCTACTCCGCACGACAAAAAACGGGGCAAAGATTTGCTGCATTTCTAGGGGAGGTGCTTGCAGGACCCCATCCTCCTCTCCACTCTCATTATGCCCAATATGCGTGGTCACAACACCCAATGGCATCCGGGGTCTCATAGTGTTGCATAACTTTACGTATATATAAACCGTCTCCACGCATCGCACTAGGTCTTACATGGACACTAAAAGTGTTCTTGAAGTATTCTTCTTGTGTTTTCCTGTCGCATCTTGAACTCTACAGTTTTTTATTGCTTCAGATGAAGGTTTAGAACTCATTTTCAACGAAAGGAACCGTGCCACCCTCGAGTTGGTGTTGGAATACTCTTTTAAACGGATTTAAAACCTGCCTCCATTCGACAAAGGAAGAAATACGGCGCTGATTTGAATTAGATTTTACTGATTTAGATTTTTGGTCGACTTTATAGCTATTAAGTTGTCTTAAATTTTACGTTTCAATTTGTAAAAAAATATAGCAAGGATGTTCCTCATGGATTATTTGTCAGGGTGCAGAAATATTGCGCATTGGGCTGTTAATCTGCATCATGTTCTCGGACTCTTTTTAAAGTGAATGAAGATGATTTTGAAAAGTTATTAAGCGAAAGAAAAAGTATATTTTTTCTCTGATGGAATTTTTCATTCCTCTGCTCTAGCATGTGTTCATCATATTCATGTGTACTTTGTGAAAGCGCAGTTCTGATGGATCAGTGTGGATTCAAACAAGCGCACGCTTTATAAAATCATTTAGGCCTATGAACACATTACATTCGTGTTCGTTTGGATCGAATTATTCATTATAGAATACTGTGAAATACCATAAAATCCTCGGTTCTTTAAAATATGCGCAGTATTAACGTTTCGTGTTTTCATTCTTGAATGAAATTTATTCTAAATCAGTATCAAGACAATGATACTCATGCGTTAAAGAAATAAACTAAGGACTTTTTAAAAAAAAATGTTGGTCTAATTTCATATTTATTAGATATCATGTCCTGCCATGATAAAATGTAAACGAATAATCAAAACTTCTACAAAAATAATATTTCAGTTGAAATAAATAAATGCTACAAAACGACTTTATAGAATATTATTAAACTGTATCCGGCGATTGTAGTAGGTTATGCTGACGGTTATGTTAAAATTATGTAAATGTGTAATTATTTAGAACGTTGCCTGTGAAAAAAAGAAACATTTTGACAAATTCGGAAAACGGACAGTTTTACTGAATCTGAATATTTTATTAATATGCTATTATTCTAGGTAAAATATCATCTAATTCCGTAAATGTGATGCTAATTTTGGTCAGGGGTTTCCAATGAACGTCGTTTCACTATAAATGTATTTCTAATTTATCTTATGCTTCATGTAGGCTACGATATGTAGGCTACACACTGTATATAGGATTCGTGTTGCCCTGTACTCGCCGTATACAATCTCTCATATCAGTGATTGTCTTTCCCCGGAGATGTTCTTTATCCCGCAGGCTGTGCTCGGCCTCGGTTTCCCGGTGGGAGCGGAAGGGTTAATCGGAGTGGCGTTATCAGGCGATTCACAGCTGCGACAATACAATCAGGACAAGAACAGACGCACACGGGCTTTATCCAGCGCCTTTGAGATAAAAAAACAAACAAAAAAACATTGTGTATATATATATATATATATATATATATATATATATATATATATATATATATATATATATATATATATATATATGAAGAGTTCAGATTTGAATATATCTAAGTGCTATCTGAAATTCTCTTCTAAAATGTGACCCTGGTCCACAAAACCAGTCATAAGGGTCAATTCTTTGAAATTTCGATTAATACATCATCTCAGAGCTGAATAAATAATCTCTCCATTGATGTAAATCTAAATATTAAAAAAATAAACTTTAAAGATATACAAATATTTGAAAATCTGGAATCTGAAGGAGCAAAAAAATCTAAATATTGAGAAAATCATCTTTAAAGTTGTTCAAATGAAGTTCTTAGCAATGCATATTAATAACCAAAAATTATGTTTTGATATATTTACGATAGGAAATTTACAAAACATCTTCAAGGAACATGATCTTTACTTAATATCCTAATGATTTTTGGCATAAAAGAAAAATCGATAATTGTGACCCTTACAATGTATTTTTGTCTATTGCTACAAATATACCTGTGCTACTTATGACTGCTTTTGTGCTCCAGGGACACAAATGAGCATTTTCCTCAGGCTCTCATGTGTCAGTAGGTTCAGTAATTTAATTTTAATGGCAATGAAGTGAAATAACTGAACATAAATATAGGATCCTGATAAAAATGCTAATTTTAGAAGAACATTTCAGATGGCACTTAGAGGCTTTTGCATCTGAACTCTTCATATATATATAAAAAATAAAAATAAATAAAATTATGGGGAGAAATAGTAACAATAAGAATGCCAATGAGAATTATAATAATCGCAGCCGACTTTGTAAGCAACATGGTGATGACTTATCCTGGTCAAATTTATAGTTTGCAATAAAAAATGTAATATGATATATAATATGTACCTTTATTCACATCTCTTTTTGGCTTTCTGCGTCTTATGGAAGAATCTAAGGCTAGAGATGTAGCTACTAGATTTATTAAGGCTATAGATTTACTAATCTGATTAATTATGTTGTATCGACATTCTTAACAAGGAGCCTGTGTGTTGTAAAGCTTCTCAGGATCTGTTAAGTCACTGTTCTCCAGTGTGAAAAAGCATCAGATTGATTTTCCTCACCTCTACAGCCACTATTATCTGGTGCCACTTTCCCATCATTCCCATTCTGTGCTGCTCTCGCTTTCACTGTGGCTCAGTTATGTGTGTTTTCACTGGTACAGTTCAAAGACAAAGCATGTGATTCTCAGGAACTCATTTCATGTGTATTTTGGCATAGTGAATGTGATGGCACGTCCTCTCCGCTTCTCATGCAGTTTATTACCCTTCAGAAAAATCATGGGGGGCAATAAGAGGTCAGGTGCTTCTCCCAGGAGTCTCTCCGCACATAATCCTCAATCTGTCCCCCAGGACCCTGATCCAGGATCAGTCAGGTGTGTCGCACTGCTGTCTTTGTCAATGATTCAATGCTATCTCGCTCCGCAAGGTGATCTCAAGCTATCGTTGAAGAACAGCAGTGTCATGATTCCGTCTTTTTGTGTTATCACGGTGCATCCTGGAGTCTGAAACAAAAGGATTTGGCCAGACATGTGATCAGTCCGGTCCTTTGTCCCTGTGGCTGCTTCATTCGGCTCTGTCCTTTTCTCATTACACACTTCACTGAGCCGAGCTAGTGTAGCGGAGCAATTCCCTCGTCTTCTTCTGCTATAAAGAGACAGATCATTAATCACATACTAACTGAACACAACCTTCAATCACTGAAGACGAACTCACATCTGCAAGCATGAGCTCAAGCAATGTCAAGAAAAATCACCTCAATCAAATCCAAAGCAAAAATCGCTTCAATCAAAAAGATTACATAGTGTTGTTTAGAATTGTCGCCCACAGTACTGAAGAAAAAAGAAAGGTTCCATTATGTTAAAGGTTCTTCACGATGCCAATAAAGAACATTTATTTTTAAGAGTGAGTATATGCTTTGCATTGCATTTCAAATGATAGCAAAAGCTGTTTTATGTTTCTGCTTCAGACACGGTATGAAACCGTGATCCGACCCGCTGGCAGCCTCTCCTGCGGCTCAGCGAGGCAGAAAATAACACATAACACACTTCAATTAGAGAGCCAAACTGAAAAGACACGTGTGTCTCTGGGGGCCGTGGCACAGTGAAATTAGCCAATCACGCGCATTGGGCCCTCTCCGAATCCATTACTATTAGCATCACAATCCCAAGTACATTATTGTGCTGATTAGCCGTTATCAGAACAGATATGTGCTGCTTTTATAAATGGAGTCACTAGTAGATGCTGCGTTCCAAAAAACACTTCAGCAGTGGTTTATATGCCATTGTCACGTCTTTGATGGCCGCTGATGTGCTTATATTTTTTGCAAATGAACATTTAGAACAAAAATTTGCACACAGGTTTACCTAAACATATTTTAAACTCTGATTGCTTTTAAATAACACTAATTATATTACCCTAGCTAACAAAATTATGTTCTAAGAACGTTTTGCTGACAGTAGGTTTATGAAATGTTATTTCTGAATGTTCGAAACATCCAGTTGAAAAATTTATTTTAATGCAAACATTAAGGGAACATTTCATTTTATAATTTTCCAAATATGGAAACGTTACTTTTGAATGTTCTCTGAACATTCTGAAACAATTTGTAACATTAAAAAAATGTTGGATGAAGATCCAACTAAAACATTTCAGAAATAAAACAACCAAATAATAACTCAAAAAAAATTAATGTAAAAATTATTTACAATATTATAAACAACCAAAAAAAAAAAATAAAAAAAATGCATAAATAATTATATACATTTGTTTATTCATTTAAAAAAAAACAGTTAATTCAATTCATTATTTATTATCTGTTTATCTATCTTTCTAAATACATATATATTCGTCAAAATGCATTTCTATGATGTAAAAAAAGCATATATATATATATATATATATAGAGAGAGAGAGAGAGAGAGAGAGAGAGAGAGAGAGAGAGAGAGAGGATATTTTGCCATGTAACAATCTAAAAAAAACCTGCAAATGATTGTATTAATTCAATGAGGCAGAGACGTGTAGAGAGCACAAGAACAAAAACAGAAAAATCACATCCCATAACTCTAATAAATTCATCCCTTTTAGCCATAAACACACACATATGAGAGTGAAATCCAGGTGGTCTTTTGGTAACCACTTAAAAGCCTTTTCATTTATCCTAATGCGCCTGTTTAATGGCCTATTATGAGATCCCGGGAGAGATGTGGGTTATATTAACCCTGCTGGGGCAGAGAATGAACACAGCTCTGTCTCTCTCTCTCTCTCTCACACACACACACACACACACACACACACACACTTCAATGTCTCTCGTTCTTTATATGTCAGATACGAGAGTAGCCTATCTTTTCTCAAGTGACCTGCATATATTCATACGTGTGTCTTTCCTTGTTGATTGCTGCTGTTGTGTTTTCCTCTGGCGGTCCAGACGGCGGTGATATTTCTAGCGGTCCTGGCTCACTCCATCACCTTGTGGATTTTCTCTCCTTGTTCCCCCCCGCCAGGACACATTAACATTGTAATTGCCTTTTAGCCCTCTCCTTTGAACACACTGTAAACGGGCAGTGCTCCTCTGGGATGGAGAGCCCGAGGCCTACACAATCAACACAGCAATCTGTTTCTATTATATGCTTCTTACAGCCACGGCTATCATCCATTATAGACTGATACATAGACTGTGTGTGTGTGTGTGTGTGTGCGCATGTGCTCATGGTTAATGGTAAATACAATGATTTCAAAATATATTGAAGTAGATTATATTCCGATAAGGTTCGGTGCATAAAAATGAGCAGAGATATGAGTTTTTGTTTAGACAGCAGATCATGGCTTTATAGTAACGCTAAAGTCATGGGTTTGATTTCCGTGGAATGCATGTATAAAAGTACTGATTAAAAGCATCCGCCAAATGCATAACTGTAAATATAAATGAAATGAGCAAAAGAATAAAATGGCAGGAGAGTTTAACGCTGAAATGGCATTGAACGCTTCAGTCTCTGGGTTCATGAATAAATGAAGAGAAACAACTCTGTTTTCCACGTGGGACAGTTTTGTCCTGTTAAACAAAACAACACAGCTGTACAAATCAATGCTACAGCGCTTCCGAAGCTGTTGACTTCATCTTAGCAAATGGAATTTAAATCGAATCGACTATTTAAACAGGATGATATTTTTTTTTGACTAAAACCCAAACTATCCGTGAGGGAAGGTCCTATTGAAACAGCAATAATTACAGTCATTATAACACAAACGTGAGCAACCCATTGAGATGCAGACCACCTGCTTTTAATAACAGTCCGCTCATTCAAATGAGATGTAATTGTGTTTTCTTTCTTCCATAACTACGGAGCTGCGACGGTCCCAACTTTGAAACATTCGCATTAATAAAACCTCACGAAATGTGAAAGATATGAGCAGCGATCGCTGAGAGCCTCATGAATATTCAGAGCTCGGCGGTGCGTTGTGACATCATCGGACACGCTTTCTTTGATTTTAATTGGACCGAGCAGGAGTAAAATAGCTCTGTTGATTGTCAATTTACAGAAGCGAGCAGACACACGGGAAACCCTCGAGCACTTGAATAGAGTCTGTGTTCATTAATACAGTCTCAACATCAACGCTATTGATCCGTACAGAAATAAAATGCGTGCTTTCTCCAGACATTCGCTGTGAATGAAAAAAAATATATATAAGCGAAAACCCTTAAACCCTTTGATGCAGAAATTATTAAACAACAAAGACAAAAAATGTAAATGTTAATTATTTTTACTTAAAAAAAATAATATTTTTTTACTTAAAATAGTAGGCTTGAACACAAATTAAGATGTTTTTGATGAAATCCGAGAGCTTTCTGTAAACATGTAACCATCAACATGTGTTTTTCTTTATTAAATAACTTAAATAAATCCTCAACTACAAAAACAAAAAAAAAAACATTAAAAAAAACAATATACAAAAGAACACACAAGTTTTGTTGTGGTCTTGGTGGGATCATACCAGCACCCAAAAGACAACAAGTGTGGGTCCACCAGCATCCCAAGCTGGACACAGCATGAAAAACATACTTAAATGCTGGATTTTTTAGCAGGGCTGACATACTTTTAGAGAACATGCTGATGTCAGTTTATACCTGGATGGTTAAAACGTTTTTTGAAGATTTGTCCATCATGCATCAGATAATTAAAATACAATCTCTTTATCATTGGCTATATAATGTGCATGGCTAGTAGAAGTCCCAATTTTCTTTTTCATATCACTATACTATAATTCCAGTAGAACCTTTGAATTCAGACAATGAGTGTTAATGAGAGTCATATCAACCTAGTCTTGCATTTGAACATGAGCAGAATCCATGTCATGATGTTAGAGGAACATGAGTCGATTCATGGTTTTCTCAGGGGTCTTCTTCTTTAACTGACTGGTGCTGGACTCAGAGAGGGGTCAGAGGCGATGTGGGTCAGACCCGAGGGCATCAGTAAACGCACCCCGGCTCAATCATCAATAAACAGCACACGTGTTTGATCAGAGCCGAGCCCCGAGGCGGCAGTTGCTGTGAGCTTTTTTTTTCACTATTGGCTCAAAGACAGATTGCACCCATGTGTGAACGAAACACTTCAGACCAATAATAGCTGTATGGATCTGGACCACAGGAACGTTTTGAATGGGTTTGATAGACCTATCAGAAATGTGTGAAAATGTCATCCTTACAATGTCAGAAAGTTGCAAAACACTTTTGTTTCAGTGAAGGTGCTTCAATTTTCTTCTTGTGCTTAATTTACACAAGCACTTCTGAAGTGGGATTTTTATGCATTGTATGATGCAGCTCAGAGGTGGCATAAATGCATTTACACAGCAAATATAACTGTTTGCTTTGATATTAGGGGCTGAGTTGGGTCAGAGCAAGTATAATTTAGCTTGGTTCTGCGATGGGGAAAATGCGGATGGAATCGCAGAATCCAGTCATAAAAATTGAATTTACTGTATAATGCTGAATGTCATGGAATTTGCCAAATATTGGATGAATAAATCAAAAGTAGGTCAGTATACTTAAATCAAAACACAATATGGACTAGTGTCTTTGAATATTAAACTGCAAAAGGGCTATTTAAATATGACCTCTGCATGTTCTGTGTCACGTGGTTTCATTTAAACATACTGAAGCGTGCGCAACGCTCGCAGTGTTTTCAATATATGAGAACATAATCTATAGAAATGCTCTGAAAGTCACTTCGTGAGCATTTTACCGTTTCTTTTGAGAGAAATCTATTGTCATATCACACACAAACAGAGACTTAAAGTACTTCACAGCAACACGTCAAAATAAAAGTTCAGTTTAAATTGAAGAAACTGTGAAAGAAATATATTACTTAATGTAATGATAGTACTACTACTTCTAATACAATGATCATTAAAATGACTTTTTAAGGAATATTTAGCAGAAAAAAAATATTTACCAGAATTTATTTACCAGGAAAAATGTAAATACACAACACAGACAAAAAATAAAATATATATTATTTTTTTGTAAAATCAATTAATTTAACCAGTAAAAATGGAAAATGGAAAAAATGGAAAAAAACTGAATTTGGAAAAAAATAAAATGGATTTCATTGGGCCCTAGGTCTTCAAATTGAATTTTAAACAGGCACAGAGCAGCCTTAACTTAGTTGTGTTAAGATTCCTTTGGACTGAAGGGGAATTTTGTGTTTTGAAAGTTACACTATAAAAAAAAAATTACACTGCAAAAGTGACACAGAGATGCTTCTGAAGTGACATTTAGTGTCTTTACACAGATTGTCAAATGCTGCTCATATGTAGCAAAAATGCATTTATATATAAATTATGACTGTATACTTTGATATTAGAGGCTGAAGCGGGTCAGAGCAGGCATAATCATGAACCAGCACCACAAAACCAGTCATAAGGGTCAGTTTTTTTTAAAACTGAGATTTATAAAGCTGAATAAATAATCTCTCCATTGATGTATGGTTTGTTATGAGGACAATATTTGTATGAGATACAACTATTTGAAAATCTGGAATCTGAGAGAGCAAAAAAATCTAAATATTGAGAAAATCGCCTTTAAAGTTGTGAAAATGAAGTTCTTAGCAATGCATATTACTAATCAATAATTAAGTTTTGATATATTCACGGTAGGGAAATTTACTAAATATCTTCATGAACATGATCTTTACTTAATATCCCTAATGATTTTTGTCATAAAAGAGAAATGTATAATTGTGACCCATACAATGTATTGTTGTCTATTGCTACAAATATCCCTGTGCTACTGATGACTGCTTTTGTGCTCCAGGGACACAGTTTAGTCCGGCTTTTATGTGGCATCACATCTTTACACTGAATTTTAAGCAGGCACAGAACAGTTTTAACTCTGCTGTGTAAAGGTTCTTTATGTTTAGTACCTCAGACTGAGAATACTCATGATTGGAGCTCTTTCTGGCGTCTCATGTATAGCGTCGCTGCAGGTGGTGCGTCTCTGTTGGCAGAGGTTCATCGGGGCTCCACCCCGCAGTCCCGCTGCCCTTTAAAACACCCGCTTTCTTTCACGGGTCTTGCTCCGGGGTCAAGTGCGCGTCGCGTGCGTCAGCTCTTCACGACCGCAGACATCTACAGCAGAGTTTGGAGGGTTTATGTTTCTGGCAGCTGTGCTTTGAGAATGATGGGGTCAATATGAACAATCTCGCTTTTTTCTGTCCACTTTCTTTCTTCAGATGTAAAAGCCGAATGCTGTCATTCCTCTCTTTGAAAAGCGTCTCTTTTGCATCACAAAGAGTGCAGCGTAATACAATGTCGTGTGCCTTCAACTGTGACATGACAAATGCACATCACTGTAGAAAAGCAAACACAGAGCTGTACATTTCCTATAGGGTTGGCTTTTAGTTTAGTATGTTCCATTATCTCGTCTCCTCACAGGGAGGCTGTAAAATCAAAGACTATTCATTTTGTTTGCTGTGGAAATAGTCCATTTGTCTTTTCCCATTATCTGACATTGTGGACGGGGCTCTCAATCATGTGCTCGGTTACATGAAAACAATATATATGCGAATAATACGCTTCTGAAATGTGGTGTTCATAAGAATGCCTCTGCTATTAATGTGTTTTGGATGGATGTTTTAATGGGAAAAATCTAGCTTTTTTTGTACCAGTTCCAATACACGTTACATTTGATACACACCACCAGTCATAATGTTAAGATTTTAAATGTTTTTGAAAGAAGCGCTCACTGCATCTATTTGATCAAAAATACAGTAAAAACTGTAATATTATTAGAATGTAAACTAGCTGTTTTCTGTGTGAATATCTGTTAAACTGTAATTTATTTCTGTGATGCGCCGCTGTATTTTCAGCATCATTACTCCAGTCTTCAGTGTCACATGATCTTCAGAAATCATTCTAATATGATGATTTGCTGCTCAAGAAACATTTCTGATTATTATCAATGCTGAAAAAATACCATCAAAACAATATTTTTGTGGAAACTTTCATACACTACCATTAAAATTGATCAAAAGTGACTGTAAAGATGTTACAAAAGATTTCTATTTCAACTAAATCCTGAAAAATAAAATGGATCATGGCATCACAAGAGTAAATTACATTTCTCAATATATTCACATAGAAAACAAATTGTTTTAACTGTAATTGTACAATTGAAATTGTAATAATATTTCACAATATTACTGTTTTTACTCTTTTAATCTTATAAATTCAGGCTTAATAAGCAGAAGAGACTATGGTGTATTTACGTCATATATTTGTCATTTGACTGTTCAAAGGATTTTTTTAGCCCAAAAATGAAACCTGTTTTTATTGTGATGACATGAGGGAGAGAGTAAATGATTTTCATTTTTGATCTGTTCCTCTCTTATGATCTTTTTGTCCGTCTTACTGTCTCTGTCGTGCTGTAGCAGTAATGGAGGGATAATTGCAACTTGCCTTGGTTTCACTCTTGAGTGTCAGGAAGGCACACACACACACACACACACACACACACACACACACACACACACACACACACACAGTTATCATGTCTCCCCTCCTCACACCTGATCACAGATAATCACTCTTGAAAGGTGCCATTTTTATCTGCTGCTACAGCTGCAATTCAGGCTGAGAAAGAAGCAGCGTAAATAGCTTTGCTGTCTGTCTGTGTTTCTGTCTGTCTGTCTGTTTCTGTCTGTCTGTTTCTGTCTGTCTGTGTTTCTGTCTGTCTGTGTTTCTGTCTGTCTGTCTGTGTTTCTGTCTGTCTGTGTTTCTGTCTGTCTGTCTGTTTCTGTCTGTCTGTGTTTGTTTCTGTCTGTCTGTCTGTTTCTGTCTGTCTGTTTCTGTCTGTCTGTGTTTCTGTCTGTCTTGTGTTTCTGTCTGTCTGTCTGTTTCTGTCTGTCTGTTTCTGTCTGTCTGTGTTTTTTTTCTGTCTGTCTGTCTGTTTCTGTCTGTCTGTTTCTATCTGTCTGTGTTTCTGTCTGTCTGTCTGTTTCTGTCTGTCTGTCTGTCTGTTTCTGTCTGTCTGTCTGTCTGTTTCTGTCTGTCTGTTTCTGTCTGTCTGTCTGTCTGTCTGTCTGTTTCTGTCTGTCTGTCTGTTTCTGTCTGTCTGTCTGTCTGTCTGTCTGTTTCTGTCTGTTTCTGTCTGTCTGTCTGTTTCTGTCTGTCTGTCTGTTTCTGTCTGTCTGTGTTTCTGTCTGTCTGTCTGTTTCTGTCTGTCTGTCTGTCTGTCTGTTTCTGTCTGTCTGTCTGTCTGTCTGTCTGTCTGTCTGTTTCTGTCTGTCTGTCTGTCTGTCTGTCTGTCTGTCTGTTTCTGTCTGTCTGTGTTTCTGTCTGTCTGTCTGTTTCTGTCTGTCTGTCTGTTTCTGTCTGTCTGTTTCTGTCTGTCTGTCTGTTTCTGTCTGTCTGTGTTTGTTTCTGTCTGTCTGTGTTTCTGTCTGTCTGTCTGTCTGTCTGTTTCTGTCTGTCTGTTTCTGTCTGTCTGTGTTTGTTTCTGTCTGTCTGTGTTTCTGTCTGTCTGTCTGTTTCTGTCTGTCTGTTTCTGTCTGTCTGTGTTTGTTTCTGTCTGTCTGTCTGTTTCTGTCTGTCTGTTTCTATCTGTCTGTGTTTCTGTCTGTCTGTCTGTTTCTGTCTGTCTGTGTTTGTTTGTTTCTGTCTGTCTGTCTGTTTCTGTCTGTCTGTTTTCTGTCTGTTCTGTCTGTCTGTCTGTGTGTGTCTGTCTGTCTGTCTGTTTCTGTCTGTCTGTCTGTCTGTCTGTCTGTCTGTTTCTGTCTGTCTGTGTTTGTTTGTTTCTGTCTGTCTGTCTGTTTCTGTCTGTCTGTTTCTGTCTGTCTGTCTGTTTCTGTCTGTCTGTCTGTCTGTCTGTCTTTCTGTTTCTGTCTGTCTGTCTGTTTCTGTCTGTCTGTCTGTTTCTGTCTGTCTGTCTGTCTGTCTGTCTGTCTGTTTCTGTCTGTCTGTTTCTGTCTGTCTGTCTGTCTGTTTCTGTCTGTCTGTCTGTCTGTCTGTTTCTGTCTGTCTGTCTGTTTCTGTCTGTCTGTCTGTCTGTGTGGTGAGAACAGCTCTTAGCTTTGTTAACAGCTGTGACTCGCCGTCCTCTCATCACAAACACACTTTAATCCTGTTCTCTGTGAAATATTTGACCTGTTATGATTTCTGATTAATTACATTTGTATTCAGCTTTAGTCTTATTTGAATGGGAGTTTTCTGACTGAGGCGGATTAGATATTGTTTTATATAATGACCTGAATCTCTGAACAGTGTCAGAGAGGAAGACAAACCTCTAGAGTCAGTGTTTGATCGCTAGTAAAGGGCTTCTGGTTAATTGTAGGTAAATGCCAGACAGCTTAAACAAACATGATGAGCTCTGGTGTGTCCGTCCATGAGGATGATCATAAAAACAGCATGAAGTGTGTGTGTGTGTGTGTGTGTGTGTGGCACATCAGAATCAGCGTCTGCTTCAGATTTCACCCCTGAAGAGAGACTTTGGTCGAATTCTGCAGCACAGCTGAAATAAACTGCTCAGCGTGCCACCAAATCAAGCAGAAGAGCAAAACAAGTGTGTGAGACACAGAGAGAGACACGCATCAAAACATAAAACCTTTTAGTGACTTTGTGGGAAAATCTGTAAATGTTCAGAATAACATTTGATCAGTAATTCCAGCTGTCTCACTCTCCTATGAAACACACAGACAGACAGAAACCCTGAGCAGAGAGAGAGAGAGAGAGAGAGAGAGAGAGAGAGAGAGAGAGTAAGCGGGCGGCGAATTGTTCAGTCTGAGCATCAAAAGGCAAAACACAGATAATTTCAGTGCCTCTCATACACACTTTTATTGATATTACTACAAATTGGTTGCCATGGTTATCTATTTAGCTTTGGACTTGAATGGAGAGTGACTTCTGTGCGCTGGTTTAGAGGAGCGTCTGTGGGCCGTTTTCCAAGATAGTTGCCATGGTCACGGTAATTGGGTGGC
>NC_056578.1:12811626-12864126 GCF_018340385.1 Cyprinus carpio | reverse complement strand
GTGAGCAGGCATTCACACAGAACACGTTTTTCCATTCCACAGCGCTACTTTTTTTCATTGTTTTTCTATGTAAACAAGCGCTGGAGAGACGTGTTTCACTGTTGCATTTTATGGTGTCTTGTGCATGAAACAATTTTCTAAAAACATCAAATAAGTTCAACTTTAAAAATGTGTCTTTGGAAATCAGCCCTTGTGGTGTCAGAAGGTACTTCAATAGATACCATGGTACTACTATTTAGTACTTGTTTGATAATAATGTTTTATTTTACTTTGATCCTGGACTGAGACCCTGGAACCCGCAGAATCCCTTCAGAATCGAGACCCTTCTTCTCCAGGAACGACAGAAGCTGAAAAAAGAAAAAAAAACACAGTTATTAATGAGATAATGCAATGCATTATAAGGAGCATTACAAAGTATAATTAATGCATTAAAACTACATTTATAATGCATTATATATGAAGGCTTTATTAAGTGAAGTGTGACCTTTACATTTAATGCCGAATTTAAGGTAGTATTAGAATAACAGTTTGGATGTAATAAATTGGTGCAAAAGGAAATGATGTCATGACGTACTGTTTGGAGGAAGAGTGGGATCTGAGTGTTGGGTTTGATCTTCTGATCGCTCTCCACCAATGAGGCGAGAGGAACGCCGAACAAACAGCTCTCTGACAAACAGGAAGACATTCGACAGGATTCTGATTATTGGTCACACAGGTCCGAATGAGTGTGGTCACGTGACAGGAAACTCACCAGGGATTTTCCGTTTGCAGGTTTTGTGTCGTTTGACCTCGAGCCCCAGCAGGTCACACAGCGCCGTCATGTCAATCAGAGCCAGCTGACGGACCTACCTCATTCACTTCCTGCAAAGAAACATCAACCACCCCACTCACACCCAGCACTCACTACAGACAAACCACCACATACAGACAGAGAGAGACAGGAACGGGAAAAGGAGGAGGTGAGACGGCTGACACGCACCTCTCTGTTCACTGGTTTGATTTTATTATCATTATTATTATTTATTAAACAATGTGTGATTTTATGCGGTTGCTGTGGTGTTTTTAGTGTGTTGCTATGGTGTGTAACTGTAGACAGGAAGACAGTGAGTGATGTTATGCGGTTGCTATGGTGTTTTTAGTGTGTTTTTATGGTGTGTAACTGTAGACAGGCAGACAGTGAGTGCTGTTATGCGGTTGCTATGGTGTTTTTAGTGTGTTGCTATGGTGTGTAACTGTAGACAGGCAGACAGTGAGTGATGTTATGTGGTTGCTATGGTGTTTTTAGTGTGTTTTTATGGTGTGTAACTGTAGACAGACGGACAGTGTGTGTTGTTATGCGGTTGCTATGGTGTTTTTAGTGTGTTACTATGGTGTGTAACTGTAGACAGACGGACAGTGAGTGATGCTATGCAGTTGCTATGGTGTTTTTAGTGTGTTGCTATGGTGTGTAACTGTAGACAGGCAGACAGTGAGTGTTGTTATGCGGTTGCTATGGTGTTTTTAGTGTGTTTTTATGGTGTGTAACTGTAGACAGACGGACAGTGTGTGTTGTTATGCGGTTGCTATGGTGTTTTTAGTGTGTTGCTATGGTGTGTAACTGTAGACAGATGGACAGTGAGTGTTGTTATGCGGTTGCTATGGTGTTTTTAGTGTGTGTTGCTATGGTGTGTAACTGTAGACAGACGGACAGTGTGTGTTGTTATGCGGTTGCTATGGGGTTTTTAGTGTGTTACTATGGTGTGTAACTGTAGACAGACGGACAGTGTGGTGTTGTTATGCGGTTGCTATGGTGTTTTTTTAGTGTGTTGCTATGGTGTGTAACTGTAGACAGATGGACAGTGAGTGTTGTTATGCGGTTGCTATGGTGTTTTTAGTGTGTTGCTATGGTGTGTAACTGTAGACAGATGGACAGTGTGTGTTGTTATGCGGTTGCTATGGTGTTTTTTAGTGTGTTGCTATGGTGTGTAACTGTAGACAGATGGACAGTGTGTGATGCTATGCAGTTGCTATGGTGTTTTTAGTGTGTTGCTATGGTGTGTAACTGTAGACAGGCGGACAGTGTGTGTTGTTATGCGGTTGCTATGGTGTTTTTAGTGTGTTGCTATGGTGTGAACAGTGAGTCTCACCGGCAGAGCTCCGTCGTCTCTCCTGCACTGGCTGCTGTTGTTCTGTGGTAGTTTGGCTTGTTTCAGTAAGATGGCCGCTTGTTCACAATATGCCACGTCTGTGATAAAGATCTCATCCATCTGCAGCCCTTGAGTCTCCTGACCACTGACAGCTACACACACACACACACACACACAAGCACACACACACACGCTGTTAACGGCTGCTTCCATTGACAGCGGGAAGCGTTCACTATCTGATCTATTTGAATATGATTTCCATGTGAAAAGGCAGGAAATTGCATCTCGTGTTCAAAGGGCACGTGCTGCATTCACAAGCGCTGAGTTCATGTATAATCACTGCTCATCTCTCCGAATCTGAAGCATTTGAATGTTATTAAACACACATATGCTCTTATATTAATAGATGTGACAGGTGAAGATCTGCAGCTGATAATATCACTGAATAATAAACAGAATAATGAACCGTCAGGATCACGACGCTGTAGTACAACCATCTATAATGTACAGAACCCCCAACACTGTACATTATAGATGTCTCCCTAATCAAACACACCTGATTTAACTCATCAGCTAGTAAAGGATGTATCCGATAAAAGAGACATCAAAACGTGTAGTGTTGGGGGTTCTCCAGGACCAGGATTGGGAACCACTGCTATAGTGTTTCATGCCAACATTACACCTTACATTGGGTTTCCTTCTAATGAGATCCTCAAAAATAATCAAAGTGTCTCTGCAAAACAGCTGGAGTGGTTGGTTACCAGGGTTCTTATTATCACAGTAGATAATCTTAATAGCTTCTCAGCCAATAGAAAAGAGACAGTGTGTGTTTGTACCTGATCGTTGTGTCTTTGTCACACTCTCCATGTTTCTGTGTGTGTCAGGTTCGCTGTTGTGTGTCTCAGGAACTGCTGACTGAATAGAAAACAATTATTTAGACACACACACACACACACACACACACACAGGAGAGATGTGTTATCTCTGTGTGTGATGAACAGAACTCAAGGCTTTATTCAGATGTGCTGATATGATCTGACATGACGTGAGTGTGTATTGTGTGCTGTGGAGCACGAGCACGTTCAGCTGTGCACACAAGTCCTTCTGTCATTATACAACCAGAAACACTCAAACACCGTACAATCTTTTAGTTGATCAGCAAATCTGACACGTCAGCTGTGCATTTAATTATTAAAGAGGTCAGATTATAGTTTTATTATTTATTAAAGTACTGAAAACAGTGACCATTCACACAGAACACATTTTTGTGTTTAGAAACGTGGGATGTGCATTATGCAGGTTCAGTGCAATGAAAATAAACGGCCCCTAAACCTCATTTTATTGATGTGGAAATGTGTTAAAATAAAATGAAGACAACACTGAAAAATCAGATTCCTTATGACATTCCAATTAATATGATTTTAGTCCTGTTCAAATACAAATGCATCTTGAAAATCACAGCTGTTATAAAGGCTCAGATGATGCAAAACAGAACGGTGTTTTTTGCATACATCTCAAGCACGCTTACATAGAAATACAATGGAAAACCGTAATTTGGAATGGAAAAACGTGTTCTGTGCGAACGGCCCCTTAATGTGTTAGTGGATCCAAAATCAAGTATCATTATGAACACACACACAGGTGTGCTGTTACCTGAGCAATGGGGGACGCAAAGACGTCTCTGACGTGTCGCGCTGGTGTTTTGTTCCTCTTGCGCAGCGAGCAGGTGTACGAGTCGATGCGTCTCTGAACCGCCGCTGCTTGAGTCTTAGTGAGAGTCGACAACAGAACGGCTTTATCGACGTCCTCTTCTTCACCTGTTACCAGCGGAGACAAACCAGCATCCTGCAGCCAGACCCCCTCCCGCCCTCCGACTAACAAAAACAAATATGAATGACTTATTTAAAGATAGTCATATATAATAGATACATATTTTATGTTAATAAGGTTGCTATGACATCTACATTTTAGAGACCAGCAAAATTTCACAATTCTCGATACCACAGCAGAGTACTAGGGTAACTAATATAAGTAACAAACAAAAACAAAAGTCCTCAAAATTACTGAAAACAATTCAACTGACAAAATAATAATGCAAAGGACAAATACAATAGAATAAAAAGATAAAAATGAAAAACTGTGCTTTAAGTTTTTTTTAAGTATTCAGTTAACAGCCTACTACAGAAATTGAATAAGTAAAATAAAACAGCATAGTCTTCACCGTAAGAATGAAACCTTCTTTGTTTCTTGTTGAAGCTAGAAAAGTCCTTCAGTCGAGATCAGTGAGTGATTTTGTCTTTGTCTTTTGTAGTTTGATTAATATTAAGCACACAGTTAGCAGCAGGAATATTAGGCTGCTGTCACTTTAAGAGCCACACAGATCCAATTTACTGTTACACATGTATTTTCATTCTCAACTGTTTTATGTCCATTTATTACATAAGCGTCTAGGGTTTATGTGAAAAATTACTAAGCAGCACTGCATTTTGACACATTTTTGTGTGTATCTGACCATTTAGGAGCGCACCTTCAGCTATAAGTTGACTTTACAGTACGTGTTCTGTTCCGTCTCTGAGCACATACACACGAAATCCTCCTGAGGAACAGTGCAAGGTCTTTTTCACGCTTTTAAAAACATGAATAAATCTAATCTACTATAATAAATCAAGCACCTACGTTACATGATTTTACTGATTTGGAGGCCGAAATCCAAATTGAAACTGTATTTTGATTAATTGCACAGGCCTAGTCTCGGCCGCACCTTCAGACTGTCGGGAATCTCGTCTGCTGCTGTCCGGCTCCGAGTCGCTCCGGATAGTCTCCACTTCGCTCCAGAAGGACTCCAGGCACAATCTGTCGTGCTGCTGCGGGGTCGGGAGGTCAGGTGAGTCCGTCCAGGACTCAACATTCATCGCGGTGAGGCTGCAGTCCCTGTAACACACAGGAAGAGGAAGATGGGGACAAAGAAGCATCAGTCTGGAGGTTCGTACTGGACAAAGGTTGAGCATCAGGGGCCAGTTTTTCAAAAGTAATCTGAAGGGATTTTGGCCATCGGTTTGGATCAAATCCTGAATATGGGTTGTTCAAAAGAAAAAAGGATTCTGAATGCAAATTAAGGTCCTTGCACACTGAGTCCACTGATTTTTTTTTCCGTATTCGTCATCCTTTCCTATAAAAATGGTTTCTACAGAAAGGAAAATGCAGAAAATCGAACCTGATCTGTTTTTTATGACGATCAAAAGTTTCGGAGGCAGTGTGTAAACGTGATTGACACAACGTGAGGTTAACGTGCGACAATTTCAGACGAGAATTTTGGATTGTGCAAAGACCTTTAGATCACAAAATCCAATCTTGGTTCTGATCTGGATTGAATCCTCAGTTTGTGTTGTTCAAAACTGTTTTAGTTATATTGGGATACTTTTGATCCCCAAAAAACTGGATTATTCTGATCACAGCAGAAGCGTGGATCTCAGGAACAAAAATGTAATAAAACTTTAAAAGTGGTCCAAAATATACAACATTTATAACATGTAATTCATCCCCAAATCCACAAACAGCTGTCAATATCAAACCAAAATATTATATTTAATTAAAAGTTTTTTTAATCACTGATTGTAAACGACACTGGAGCAATCATCAGAGACGGAGCAGTCAGAAGTAGTTATTTGTGTAAATGCAAAGCAAAACTAGAATCAAAAACATTGGCTTTTCTGTTTGTTTTTTCCCCATCACCATGTCCCTTAAGGGGCTCCGTAGAGCACTAATCCAGATTTGGAAATCTGAAAAGTGTGTATCTGGATCAGAGTGATCCAATCCAATCTTGCTTTGAAAAACCGACACAAAAATAAAATCCTGGATCGCAAAACATGAGCTCTCCAAATCCAGATCATCCTGATCCAGATTAAACTTTCTGAACGACTGGCCCCAGGACTCTCAAGCATGTAAATGAGACAAATAAAACTCAAACTACTTCCTGGTCCAGTTTTTACAGGTAACTGGCCAAACGGACCGCCGTTCATTTCTTTGACATGCTAATGAGTTTCAGGTGACAGCTAGTAAGTGGACATCAGTGAGAGGCGGCTGGTAAAACCGGTTTCTTCTGAACTGCACTGATTAAATCAATGCTGAAACGGTCAGTCGACTCCAGCAGCGTCTGAACTAATGTCAGATATACAAAACAACATCTGTAGAAGCTAATGTGATGTTCTTCAAGTCGTCTAGAGACTGATGTGTGTTTTAATGGAGAACCAAGAGTAAAGAACACAGAGCAAAAACACATACTATACACGCTACTATTCACTAAAAACATGCTATTCTGTTCAGCTCTAATCTGTTCTTCAGATTTAGGCCATTCAGCCAAAGATGGTCTGCTTCAGAACTGTCTGTTAACAGGCAAATTAGCAGAAGCTGAAATCAGATTACTGACTAATTATTCACCTGCACTGCAGGACTGCTGCTCTTCCTCAGTATCTGTCTTGTTTTCCAGTACTAACATTAAACTTTCTTAAATCAATTGACAGAAGATGAAGAAGTGTTTCTGAGAAACGTATCAAAATGCATTATGTTTATTAACAAACAGATGCCAACAGACTGCAATGGGCAGACTTTTTTCACAACTCGCAACAATTACATTTTTGTGTACGTACCGTCAGCTGAACGATCGATATGTTGTTAAACATCCATTAATCACACTGTACTATGGAATCATAAAAACAACTCAGTTCAAGAGGAAAGCAAGTTTATTTTTCTGACTCCACTGGCAGATATTTATACTAGAAAACAAAGATACTGAAGTTTTTTGCAGCGTGATGTTTTGATCTGAGAGTAGGTTTCAGCTCAGGTATGAGAATATTCACGCTTAACCGTGTTCTCGTCTCAGAGGCGGTTTAGTCAGGACTCTACCTGGTAGTTTTGGTTTGGGTTTGTCTGGTTGAGTGTTGCTCGTGCGGATGGTGAACGAAGCGTCTCGCTCGACACAGATTCCTGTGCAGGACGGGTTTGGATCGAACCAAACGCGGTTTTATGTCCATACAGTACATTCTCACTTACAGTCCTGCTGCTCAATCAATGCAGATGAATTATAATACTCCTCTTCTGTTTGAATATTGATTTTATTCCTTTTGCTCGTCACATCTCTTTCCCTAATTCTCCAACAGACTTTCTTTTCCAGTTCTGAGTGTAAAAATGTCCATCAAACAGAAGATGCACTGATGGATGTGTCTTCAGATCACTTCTTCTCATCCGTTGCTCAGTTCTGCTGCAGTACTTGTATCTGTGTGTGTGTGTGTGTGTGTGTGCGCCTGTGGGAAAAACAAGCAAAACCACATCACTAACACCTGACCCTGCCTATCTAGGGCACACCCTGCTGTCATTAACACACACTACATGCCATTCATAACCTCACATATAAACAAAACCATTAATAGATGAGATGAAAATAATAATCTTTAACCTCTAACCTACATGTGACTCGTCAAAACAAAGGCTTTAAAGGGTTAGTTCACCCAAAAATGGAAATTCCATCATAAATTATTCACCCTCATGTCGTTCTAAACCTGTAAGAGCTTCGTTCATCTTCAGAACACAAATGAAGATGTTTTTGATGAACTCCGAGAGCTCTCTGAACCTCCATAGACAGCAAGGATCCTAACACGATCAACGCACAGAAACATAGCAAGGACATCGTTAAAATAATCCATCTGACATCAGAGGATCGACTGTAATTTTTCAAAGCTACGAGAATTTCTCGAGACATTTCTGAATGAAACCTTCTGTGGCTCTTTCTGCAGATGAGTGACATACTGAACTCTCTGATATACAATCTAAAACTGAATTTATAATTGTTTTATAACTGCTATCCGTGCATTATTGGTGAGCTGATACAAACTGACTGATGCAATGTTTACAATTAAAGAAAACCACAGGAGGAGTGATGAAAAACACTACAGGGCCAAAAATAAACTGTTTTACTTATGCATAAACACATCCAGCATTACTGGGGCTGGCAACACCAGAGTAATGGGTTGGATTCCCAGGGAAAGCAGGATCTGATAAAATGTGCATTTTGTATGCAATGCAAGCCACTTTAGATAAAAACATCAGCATAAATGTCCATCTGAAATACTGATGCACACAGACGTGTGTTAAGATGTCAATCATTAGTCCATTCCTGTCCTCTGATCTCCTCTCCTGTCTTTTTTACACTTTGACAATATTTACGGATGTACTCAGATCTCATGAAGTTCTGCTAGTAGTCATCATCGTTAGCATCTTCCTCATATTTGCACAAGCATACTTGTGTCTTTAGACGCAGGTCCGTCATCGCTCATTAAATCTGTCAGTAGAGCGCTTAAAGAATCTCCTGGCTAACGCTAACAGGAAGCTGAATGACGCAGATACACATTTCATTGTTCTGTTCAATCTCAGCTGCTAGTTCTCTCTCCACAGTGATTAAATGTGCAATAAAACTAGAGAAATGCTCCAAACACAGAGACACTGAATACACAGTCTGAGTATCTGGATCAAGCTCTGCTCTTCTGCTGATGGAATGAAGACATTCAGGCTTGTTTTTTGCTTCAGGCCCTCATGCCGGAAGAACGGTCAGCTTATTTTTAAACCTGAATTCCCCCCCCCCCCTTCACATGTTGAGATTCATTGTTGTTCATACGACACGCCACAATAAGCTGACTTTTATAGAGCGAGAGAACAAAAGCACAGAATGAACACTAAAGGTTAGACTGCTATTATATACCAGCTACAGTCAAGATAAAGACAGTCGGCTCCAGTACAACCTAATCTACAACATTTATCTAGCTACTTCATGCATTACAGACACAGAATAACATCACAAAAAAATACCATCTGGACTACAGTCACGACATTGCCACTGATGCATTTACACTAAACACAAAAGACTAGAAATATCCCAATGAATATAACATAATGACATACTAACACGCACAAAATATTTTAGTTCAAAGACGACATGCAGCAAATGAATCTGTGAATCGCCAACTGAATTCATGAAGCGATGCATTTATATGAAACACTAAATTCCCTAAAATGATTCGGTCCACACACAGACATCGCATGGCTTTGCACAGTGCTGGTTTTGATTATCTTAAAATATTAAGATGCTTTCAAATAAAATTGTATTATTGCAACATGAGAAAACCCACAAAATAGCTCTGTAACACAAAACCACATTGTTGTGATTGGAAAAGCTGCACTATTTGGAAACATCTGAGCATCTAAAATGTCTGAGCTATAGTCACGCGAGTGAGAAAGTTAGCAGCATCTTTAGCTTTAGTCTCGACAGACAGATCGCCTCTAATCTGCTTCACACTCACTGACAGTGTCTTGCTTTCAGTCTTAATCCAGATTGTACTCGGAAAGCTTCTTATGGTTTGCAGAGTTCAACAGTTAAGTAATGTGAACTGCCAACCAGGTTCACTCGTTGTGCAAGAAAATAAGTCATGCAGCATTCGATCCATAGTCTTACTATTCTTACATCATTTCTGTACTGTTGAACTTATTTCCAAAGCCAAATTTAGAGCTTCGTTCAGACTCTCATTTCATTAGTAATAGTGTGATAACCAGGTTAACTAGTCGGCTGGTGTTTAGTTAGGGCAGGGTGATTTTTTCAGATTTTATTGATTAATCTGAATGTAATGTTTTGCCATGATTTCATTTATTTTTTTAATCGAGGAATCAGAGTTTTGAATAAAAATATTAGCAAACATTAAAATTAGATACATTGTCAATACACCAATGATAACAATTAAGAGAAAAAAGGATTATGTTTAATATTGCATGCTTGCATAACATTTTTACAAAGCATTTACTGTTAATAATAGACTACTGCCTCTTTAAGAAGAATCGCTTTATGTATCCCCCAAGTAAGTTGCTTTGGATAAAAGCATCTGCAAAATGACTAAATGTAAATGTAAATGAACTGCTGTTATACTTTGTCATTTTGAATTTAAATTGCCTTATCCATTAAATATTTAGCATTTTTCTTACTTTACATTATTTCTGAACATAACATGTTTAAGACAGTATTTGTCTTCACATTTCATGCATCTTTTCAGTAAAGATATATAACAAGTGTTTTACATTTACATCCAAGTGCTGTACTTGGAACAGAACTTTCTTTAACCAGATGCTTAATAAAGAATCATATTGTAGTTACGTTTTTAAATCAATTAGTTCAATGTTAAAAAATCAAAATCGTAGTAAGTCGCTGGGGTATATTTGTAGTAATAGCCATCAATACATTGTATGGTTCATAATTATCTATTTTTCTGTTATTCCAGAAATCTGGTCTTGTTGAAATATATAGTTGAGTATCATCAGCATAACAATTGAAACTAATCGCATATTTTCTAATAATATTACCAAAAGTCAACATGTATATTGAAAATAGCAGAGGACCTATGACAGATCCTTGTGGCACTCCATACTTTACTGGATTTAACTGAGATGATTCCCCGTTTAAATAGACAAAATAATAGCAATCGGAAAGGTAGGATCTAAACCATCTTAAAGCCTGCCCTTGAATACACATCAATGGAAAGCTTATTTATTCAGCTTTCAGATGATGCATGAATCTCAATTTCAAAAAATTAAACTCTTATGACTGCTTTTGTGGTCCAGGGTCACAACTGGTCAAATGATTTAGTTTTTTGCTGCATCGCCCAGCCAGTGCTCTCCGTCGCTCATACCTGATAGGAGCGTGTCCAGCCGTTTTGCGCAGCAGCCATGACTGACCCATGTTTCTTCCCCATGGCATCCTGCTCTGGTTCTTGGTGCCGCTGGTCTCGCGGAGAGCAGGAATCAGAAGCGGACTACGTTGAGCGTCTGTGAGCTCCTCGGCGTGTAAACACATCAGAGCCAGAACGCTCCGCACAGGAACATCAGCGCAGCCCAGCATCCTGCCACAGGAAGAGCGGACCAATGCCACAACACGGGAAGCAGAGGACGAGATGTGGGGAATATCTCGCTTTTCAACTAGCTTGACTTCCCAAACTTCAACTAAGCACTGATAAACCTCAAGAAAAAACTGCCGTTCAAGCATACCGCCTGGTTTAGACAATCAAAACTAGCTGTTTCCAGCCTGAAACCAGTACTTTCTGAATCAAACTAAACAGAAAAATCTCCAAAATCAACTGTCGTTGCTGCTCCATGAACCTTCTCCAGCTCAAATGAGCTCAAACAGAGTCGTTTACAGCTCAGGATCATCATCTGATCGCTTGGATTTGCACAATCTTCAGGAAAAAACTGAGCTCTTTGTTTGAAGAAATAGTTTGTGGGGATTAATAGGCTTGTGACACACTTCTACGTCAACTAATCAGATGAACCGTTTCTTCACTGTGCGACAAAGTATGATACGTAACAGCCCAAAAGCATTAGAAATCCTGCGTTTCCCACTGGAAAATATTGTGGTGGTTTCTGTTGCTCATCTCAGAAACACAATCATTCTGACGAGAGCTGAGCGCAGCATGAAAACACATTGATGAGTATCAAACACTACAGTTCAAACATTTGGCTCATCAAGTTAAATACTTCTATTCATCAGGGATTTATTAAATTGATTTAAAAAAGTGGCGGTACAGACATTTATAATGTTCTAAAAGATTTCTATTTCAAATAAATGCTGTTCTTTTGAACTTTCTATTCATCTGTGAATCCTGAAAAATAAAATTTCCACAAAAATATTGAACTGTTTTCAACATTGATAATAATCAGAAATGTTTCTTCAAATCATCATATTAGAATGATTTCTGTGACACTGAAGACTGCAGTAATGATGCTGAAAACTCAGCTGTGCATCACAGAAATAAATTACACTTTAACAGATATTCACATAGAAAACAGCTGTTTTAAATTGTAATAATATTTCATAATTTTTACTGTAATTTGGTCAAATAAATGTAGTCTTGTTGAGAAGAGACTCATTTCAAAAGCATTTAAAATCATACCAAACTTTTGAATGGTAGAATATGTAAATATTTTCTGAACAATGCTTCTCTTTAATACTTTCATTTTTCATTCTGCAAATAGTTTCTATTCATCTTCCAAATATTTGAATCATGTTCTGAAGCTCTAGTATTTACCACAATCATTTAAAAACATCTGTGTCGGCTTGATGTGTAATTTACATGCTGAAAACACACTAAACTGCTTAGAGTAAAAGTGCAACATCAAGACAGACAATAAAACCTCTGGGTCTTCATATATTCACTGTACACAGTTAACCAGACTAAGACATCAGATTTCACCTGCTCTCACGGACTTTTTCCTGGACTGCTCCCAGCTGGTGGAATGACCTCCCGATCTCAATTCGAACAGCTGAGTCTTTACTCATTTTCAAAAAACATCTAAAGACTCATCTTTTTCGCCTGCACTTAACCAACTAATACTAGTACTTACCCGTTTTCTTTTTCTTTTCTATCATATTCCAAAAAAAAAAAAAAAAAAAAAAAAAAACCCTGGCTACGTGTTCTGTACTAGACTAACTGAGACTTGCCACAGCACTTGTATACCGTTGTTGTTCTCGTTGATCTGATTGTTTCCTACTGTTCTCATTTGTAAGTCGCTTTGGATAAAAGCTTAAGAACATTAAAAAAACAACATTACACCACAGAAATTCACCTGTGCAGACCTCTTTCTCTGTTGTCTGAGTTTGTTAAGGTGAGCGAGCATCTCATCCGTCTTACAGCACCAGAGATTGGCCAGAGTCTGAAGCCAATTATCAGCGTGGCACGTGAGAGACAAACACACACACACACACACACACACACACACACACAGATAGACTGACATTGTGCTGATCTTCTTTTTGGCAGTTTCTCCAGATTCAGACTCTCATGTGAAAGCCGCTTCAGAGAGACTGACGCCTTCTGCAACGGACAAAAAACAGCCCACAGATGGCAAAAAACTGACTAAACTTCTTTATTGCAGCTAGTTAGTGTCTCATTGGCAGCTCTCCACTGAATCTGAGAGGAAAATATAAGAGATGGATGCAAATACTGCCAAATATGTCGAGCATTACACTCGTATTAGTAGCTCAAAGTATTCATGACATATTTAACAATTAAACAAATGAGCAAAGATATGAATGAGTATAGAAGTTTTTGACTGATGGAAATCCTGTAGGTGCATCATAATTTAAAAACTTGCATTCAGAGAAAAAAATACAGTATTATAGAAGCAAACATACACTGTATGGTATTCTTGATCTTGAGAGTCTTTGTTCTGCGCAAACAGTTAAATATTCTGATTGTGTGGAGCATATTCATCTGCAGTGCTTTATTAATCAATGCTTTATCTGTGTTATTATTAAACTGGAGTATCTGTAGTGCAGTGAGTATGTGGATGTATGTGTGTTTATGTCTTGCTGACTTGCATCAGACCAAAGCTGCATCTCATTTTTAGTTTTACTTGACCTTAGTGCTGCGTTCGACACTATAGATCATGACATACTCATAGATTGATTAAAAAACTATACAGGTATTCAAGGGCAGGCTTTAAGATGGTTTAGATCCTACCTGTCTGATTGCTGTCACTTTGTCTATTTAAATGGGGACTCATCTCAGTTAAATCCAGTAAAGTATGGAGTGCCACAAGGATCTGTCCTAGGCCCTCTGCTATTTTCAATATACATGTTACCCCTTGGTAAAATTATTAGAAAATATGAGATTATACAGGAACTATATATCTCAACGAGACCAGATAAAACTTCTTAATGATCTAATCTAACAGAGTGTGTTAAAAATGTAAAAGACTGGATGACCAATAATTTTCTCCTATTAAATTCAGATAAGACAGAGATATATGACCAAAAAACATTACACAGAATCTCTTGGATTACAATTTGCAACTAGACAGATGTACTGTTAATTCCTGTACAGTCAAAAATCTGGGTGTTATATTAGACAGCAACTTTTGAAAACCATATTTCCCATGTTACAAAAACAGCATTCTTCCATCTTAGAAACTAGAGCTGCATGATAACTACGAAACATGTTACCTGTTTCTGATTCACAAAAAAGCCGGCTTTACTGACGAGATGCGCATTAATTATCGGCTGATATTTATCGTGCACCCCTATTAGAAACATTGCCAAGCTACGAAACATGTTACCTGTTTCTGATGCAGAAAAGCTAGTTCATGCGTTCATGACCTCTAGACTGGACTATTGTAATGCAATGCTAGCTGGTTGTCCTGGATCCTCAATAAACAAGCTACAGGTAGTCCAAAATGCAGCGGCTAGAGTCCTTACCAGGTCAAGAAAATATGATCATATTACCCCACATACTACAGTCTCTGCACTGGCTACCTATTAAGTTCCGTATCAGTTACAAAATATTATTACTTACTTATAAGGCCCTTAATGTCTTAGCTCCTGCGTACCTAACTAGTCTTCTACCACGCTACAACCCATCACGCTCCCTAAGGTCACAAAACGCTGGACTTTTGATAGTACCTAGGATAGCAAAGTCCACTAAAGGAGGAAGAGCTTCTTCGCATTTGGCTCCCAAACTCTGGAATAGCCTTCCAGATAATGTTCGGGGTTCAGACACACTTTCTGTTTAAATCTAGATTAAAAACACACCTCTTTGGCCAAGCATTCATCTCATAATCTTGTACTGCAGTTATATCTGATCAAATGCACATTAACATTCTTTTGCTTGCTTGAACAGGTCATTTTTTGCTTAGTTGGAACAGCAGTTACGCTCATTTTTCTCTATTTCCTTCTCTGTTTGTAACTAGGAATTGCACAAGCTTCAGGCTGGATCCAGAACACCTGAGAAGAGATGATACCAACCCCTCAGACAACATATAAAACTACCAAATTTTGCTACAAGTTTGATCGCAACAAATAATCTTTGCTGTTAATAGTGTTCACCGTCTGTTTGATTACATGACTTTAACTGCTAGTTCAGAATAACTATGCATCGTGAAGAGCGCTATACAAATAAACTTGAATTGAATTGAATGTCTAGTTCAGAATAACTAGATTCTCTGCAGCTCAGCAGTTTGTTTTAATTCTTTCATCTAATCCCATCCCTCCTCTCACTCTCATCTGTCGTCTTCTCCTTCATTTCATGAATGCACCTCCATCTCTGAGTTCACATCAGGTCCTTAAAATGATCCAGACGTGACAGACTGACACACATCATGACTACATGAACACAAACAGCAGCGGTCACTGTTCCCTAACCAGCAGGATAATGCGGGATGATCCGGAGACATCTGGACTCTCACAGGACAAACACTCTCAAACACACCTGACATCCCACACGTTTCACTTTTATCCTCTCATATCTCATTCTACACTGAAAAAAATAAATAAATAAAAATGCACACCTTCAAAATCATTTTTACAGTGTATGATCCTACAAGAAAACATTACTCAAGTATCTATTTTATCTGATGTTTCTCATATATTCCTCTACATGATCACGGAGAGCAGCTCAGATGATTTGATCTTGAGAGAATCTGTTCTCAGCATTCGCACATTCTGATAAAGACAGCTGGTGAGAAGTACGTTTATGTAATTGTTCTCAGTCCAGCGGCGTCTCTGCCCACATGAGCTTCATGTTCTACAGCGTTCAGTGGGCTCTGCAGGGTCAGATAAACCGTCCACACAATCAGAACATCAACAATCACCAAAATCCCTCTGCCAAGAATCCCCAACAGTTACCTACCTACAGAAATCAATGAAATTTAAAAGAAAATCTTTCCTGCATCTGTCAGATTTGACGAGATACACACTGATACATTTGTGTCACAAATAACAGCCAGTGATACATTTGTGTCTGTTTCTTTAAAGGAATTGTAGGAGAAACAAATGAAACAGAATGGCATCAAATCTAGCGAGGAATGAAAGAGAAGCCCATGAGCAGCAGACCTGCAGCAGTAGACTCGCATGCATCGCTGCATCATGCAGATTTTCATGTTTATTGTCTGCAGCCGGACAAAGACAATGTTGTATTGATAATGCGCGCTCCATAGCAACAGGTCTCCTGCCCATAGCAACCGACACCGGCAACGGCAAAAAGCGCTAGTATTAGAAATACATGACATTTACGAAGCAGAAATAGTGACTGTGATGTGGTCTGACCTGTGAGTCGAGTCCCGTGTCGCTCTGATGCGTTATGATGGTTAATATCGCTGATGATGTCGCTCACACACAGAAGCAGGAGCCGCTATTGTCTGACAGACAGATGGTGCTGAGGCCCGCATCATCGCGTGACGTCACGGCGTGCGTGCGAGCGTGTGTGTGTGTGTGTTACGCGCCAAGTAGTTTGACCGTGACCTCCTCACGAAGAAGCTCTTTGTTATCAGTAAGTTTTTTTAAGTAATAATTTTTTTTTCTTTCATAAAATTAATAATCAAATAAAACCATAAATGTAAATATTTTCAATTCTATTACAACAATCAGTAGTATTATACACTTTTAAAATAGTGTGCACACTGTAAAAACCTGGAATTATGACCTTAAAAATATGTAACCCATAAAATGAATTTTGTTGGTATAAATCAATGTCTTCAGGTTGATTCAATGAGGAGAGATAAATAATATTTGTTTAAATATATGGCAGCAGGGAGGATGTTGATGTTTCTTCCTCATCTACTTGAACATCTTAAGGAGTTTTCCCTTAATTTAGCTTTGTGTTGCTCTCCGCAATTCTTTGTAAAACTGCTTTGAAACATACTGTAAATATAACTATATTTAATAACTTTTCATCTGAATATTCTCACTCATATCTGTTTCAGTCCATCCGCACTCTTGTCTCATGCTCTGTGTTTATACTGTAATGTGTCTTTATTCCTCAGTTCTCCTTTACAGATCAAATGAAACCTGACTTCCTGTTTTTGTTTGTTTTTTCAATTCAGCGTCTTTAACTAAAGGCAGTGTGCTGTAAATGTGTGTGTGTGTGTGTGTGTGTGTGTGTGTGTGCGCGCGCGCGTGTGTGAGATTAACGGCAGGCTGTTTCCTTCCATTGTTCCAGCGCAGACCTTGGTGAAGCTTTGGCAAAACACCCACTCACACCGCCACACACTGTTACTATAGTAACCCACAGCATAGTACACACACTGGTTCTAGAGTAACTGGCAGTGTAGTATAGTAAGTGGCAGTACAGTACAGACACTGGTACTATAGTAACTGGCAGTGTAGTATAGTGGCAGTACAGTAAACACACTGTTACTATAGTAAGCGGCAGTACAGTACACACGCTGTACAGTACACACACTGTTACTATAGTAAGCGGCAGTACAGTACACACGCTGTACAGTGCACACACTGTTACTATAGTAAGCAGCAGTTCAGTACACACGCTGTTACTATAGTAAGCTGCAGTACAGTACACACGCTGTTACTATAGTAAGCAGCAGTACAGTACACGCTGTTACTATATAAAACAGCAATAAACAACACACTAAACGTTACTATACTAAACAAAACTACAGTACACTACACAACTATATAAAACAGCAATACACAACACACTACACAAACAGTACAGTACACACACTGTTACTATAGTAAGCAGCAGTACACGTACATAACCATATAAAACGGCAATACACAACACACTACACACACTGTACAGTACACACGCTGTTACTATAGTAAGCTGCAGTACAGTACACACACTGTACAGTACACACACTGTTACTATAGTAAGCGGCAGTACAGTACACACGCTGTTACTATAGTAAGCAGCAGTACAGTACAGACGCTGTTACTATAGTAAGCTGCAGTACAGTACACACACTGTACTGTTACTATAGTAAGCGGCAGTACACTGTTACTATAGTAAGCGGCAGTACAGTACACACTGTTACTATAGTAAGCTGCAGTACAGTACACACACTGTACAGTACACACGCTGTTACTATAGTAAGCGGCAGGACAGTACACACGCTGTACAGTACACACACTGTTACTATAGTAAGCAGCAGTACAGTACACACTGTTACTATAGTAAGCGGCAGTACAGTACACACACTGTTACTATAGTAAGCAGCAGTACAGTACACGCTGTTACTATAGTAAGCGGCAGTACAGTACACACGCTGTTACTATAGTAAGCGGCAGTACAGTACACACACTGTTACTATAGTAAGCGGCAGTACAGTACACACGCTGTACAGTACACACACTGTTACTATAGTAAGTGGCAGTATAGTACACACGTTGTTACTATAGTAAGCGGAAGTACAGTACACACGCTGTTACTATAGTAACTGGCAGTACAGTACACACACTGTTACTATAGTAAGTGGCAGTATAGTACACACACTGTTACTATAGTAACTGGCAGTATAGTACACACACTGTTACTATAGTAAGTGGCAGTACAGTACACACACTGTTACTATAGTAAATGGCAGTATAGTACACACACTCTGTTACTATAGTAAGTGGCAGTACAGTACACACACTGTTACTATAGTAACTGGCAGTATAGTACACACACTGTTACTATATTAAGTGGCAGTACAGTACACACACTGTTACTATAGTAACTGGCAGTATAGTACACACACTGTTACTATAGTAATCGGCAGTACAGTACACACGCTGTTACTATAGTAAGCGGCAGTACAGTACACACACTGTTACTATAGTAACTGGCAGTATAGTACACACACTGTTACTATAGTAATCGGCAGTACAGTACACACACTGTTACTATAGTAACTGGCAGTATAGTACACACACTGTTACTATAGTAAGTGGCAGTATAGTACACACTCTGTTACTATAGTAAGTGGCAGTACAGTACACACACTGTTACTATAGTAAGTGGCAGTATAGTACACACACTGTTACTATAGTAAGTGGCAATATAGTACACACACTGTTACTATAGTAATTGGCAGTACAGTACACACACTGTTACTATAGTAAGTGGCAGTATAGTACACACACTGTTACTATAGTAAGTGGCAGTACAGTACACACACTGTTACTATAGTAAGTGGCAGTACAGTACACACACTGTTACTATAGTAAATGGCAGTATAGTACACACACTGTTACTATAGTAAGTGGCAGTACAGTACACACACTGTTACTATAGTAAGTGGCAGTATAGTACACACACTGTTACTATAGTAAGTGGCAATATAGTACACACTCTGTTACTATAGTAAGTGGCAGTATAGTACACACACTGTTACTATAGTAAGTGGCAGTATAGTACACACACTGTTACTATAGTAAGTGGCAGTACAGTACACACGCTGTTACTATAGTAAGTGGCAGTATAGTACACACACTGTTACTATAGTAAGCGGCAGTACAGTACACACTGTTACTATAGTAACTGACAGTACAGTACACACGCTGTTACTATAGTAAGCAGCAGTACAGTACACACACTGTTACTATAGTAACTGGCAGTACAGTACACACACTGTTACTATAGTAACTGGCAGTACAGTACACACACTGTTACTATAGTAAGTGGCAGTATAGTACACACAATGGGATCTTGATGCTTTTGTGCAAGAACAGCTGTGTTCTGATGAAGACTGAACTGTAATCTACTCTATATGTAATTAGGGTTTTATGTGCAGATTTTCTCTGTATGATTGGAACAAGTTCATCTACAGCAGAACAGCATGTTAGTTGTGATGTATTCTACGTGAGTTGCTGTGAGTTTGTGTCAGTTGACGTGTGTGTATTAGTGTAAGCACCACATGTAAGGGGATTCTCTGCACTGCATCTGTCAGCTGCACTGCTGGCCGAGCTCCACGTCTGTCCTGCACGTGAGTGTCTCTCAGTCCACCGGCCCGCAAGAGGATGAAAGTGCACACTCAGTACATGCAGTAAACAGAGAGTGTGAGGGTGTTTCTGCTCGTTCCCCAGTGAGCATCCGTCTGTGGAACTGTGGTGATTGTGTATTTGCTCAACACAAGCAATATTTCATTTTGTGGACAAAAGCACTTGCAGCTTCTGTTACATAAAGAGCCACAAAAAGGCCTCTGTTCAGACACAGCTATTTTCACTAAATCTCTGCTGGATTGCTTCAGTTTGAGATCCATACATGGATTAGCCTCATTCACCAGCGGCCGAGAGAGAAAATTATACAAAAGCTGATCACTGAAACACTGACCTCAAACCTGGTACCTTCAGATCTGATGACAGATTATAGGCAAAAACTTAGCATGTGTAAATATATTCATTAAACAGAGTTCCATTATTAAAATATCAGTACATCGAACATTGTGTTTCAGTCTATCATAAAACTGAAAAAACTTTTAGGATAAAGATAAAGCACTGAGATTATACACACGTTTTGTTTTAATCAAAAGATCAAGTTAAAGAATACTTATTGATAGAAATAGAAACAAAACTGGATCTGAATTCAGCCAGCTTCAAAGCTGAGCTCTTCAAGGTTTTTTGTCTTTTTTTTCTGCTTGTATATTATTTTATTAGTAGTGATACACATTGTGTCTATCATTGCTTTCTGTTTCTATGTACACCTTTTCTGTATATAAAAATTAATAATAAAAAATAAAAAAACAACATTAGCTGAGCTCTATCATTTTGTGTCTATGCAAATTCTGGACTGTGTCACAAAAACCTCTAATGCATGCTGAAGTGATGACAGACACGGGAAGGTGATTCTGTTGTACGAATGAACATCAGAAACAGAAGTAAACACAAAGACAACAGCTGATCATTTCCTCCTGTCCTGGTTTTGTTCTTTTATGGAGAGCAAATGCTTTTACTTAATGAAAGAATGAAATATGAAAAAATTAAATAAGATTGAAATTCCTTACAAGATATTAGCACAACTAGATCTATTTCAGGAATATTACCATGCACTAGTTTGTATTTTGAAGCCAAAACAGTATAAACCAGACTGGATTTCTACTGCACAAGGTCTTTATCTCTCTCTCTCTCTCTCTCTCTCTCTCTCTCTCTCTCTCCCTCTGTGTGTGTGTGTGAGGGAGGGGGAGAGAGAGAGAGAGGGAGAGAGATACACACAATAGACTGCGATTGTGTGTGTAGTTGGAAATCCATTCCTGAAGGTGGCGCCCTTGTCCTAAAATATCTACCATAGTTCAGTACTAATATCTGTTTGTAGGATTTATCTGTAATCTGTAATATTCTGCTGCTGACTGAGTATGTCAGCCAACATTAATTTTCATGTTATTATAAATGTACACACTGTTTTAATGCATGAATCCAAATGCATTCATTATTTTAATTTTTGTGAAGAACATAATTATGAAGCTGTTTGTGAACAAAAACAATTGCGAACAAAAAACACTATATATATATATATATATATATATATATATATATATATATATATATATATATATATGTGTGTGTGTGTGTGTGTGTGTGTGTGTGTGTGTAAAAAAATTAAATATTTATACAGAACTTGTTTTATATTTCACCTATATGTGTATGTATATGTATATGTATGTATATGTGTATATATATATATGTAGGTATAAAGCTTCATCTGTTCAGAAGCCTGTGTGTGGTAGTAATAGAGCTGAAGCACTAGGTGGCGCTGTTGTTTTGAAGTGAAGCTGCGTCAGTATGAGCTCAGGGATGTGGAGCACATAAAACAACAGAAAATGAGTTCACAAGTGATTTGTAAAAGCAATAACATTAACCCAAGTTTAATTGCAGTCTTATACTTGATGATTCAAAATGATGTGGGAATTTGGTTAAATTGCACTGTTTAGGGTCTTTTTGTTTGCTAGTAAACAGGCATTATATATTACAGCCCCAGTGTTCCACTCTTCAGGAAGTCAGACCACACATGACTGATTAACACTCACTCTGAACATCAAACACTCATCAATATGTAAATGTCTTGAGCCGTTCCTAATGAAGAGTCACTGAAGAGTGTGTCTGACCGCAGGAACAGACTGACTGGATTGAGCTGAATGACATCAGTAACAATAACTGTACTGTGCTGATCATCTGAAGACTAATTAAAAACAGGAGAAGGTTCTGATGATGATCAGTGAGAGGCAGATGAATATCAGAGGCTGTTTTATTTTATTATCTGCTCATATCACCTCAATCTGAGCTTAAAACTCTTCACCAAGCTCAGTATAAACTACGACTGAACACTTTCTGAACAAAACCTGCCGTATGATATTTACTTTGTAGCTTAGGTGTTCTGATGCGTTGCTATGGTGTTGCCAGGGAGTTCTTGGTTATTGCTACGAAGTTCTGGGAAGTTACCAGGGAATTCTGGGTTGTTGCTATGGTGTTGCCAAGGAGTTCTGGATTGTTGAAATTGTGTTGCCAGGGAGTATTGGGTTGTTGCTATGGTGTTGCAAAGGAGTTCTGTGTTGTTGCTAGGCTGTTGCTAGGGAGTTCTGTGTTGTTGTTCTTGTTCAGGTGTTGCCAGGGAGTTTGGGGTTGTTGCTAGGAAGTTCTGGGTTGTTGTTCAGGTGTTATTAAGGAGTTCTGGACTGTTGCTAGGGTGTCACTAGGAAGTTCTTGGTTGTAGTTCAGGTGTTACTAGGGAGTTGTAGTAACTGTTCTATTCTATTCGTTGGAAGGGTGTTGACAGGGAGTTTTGAGTTGTTGCTATGGTGTTGCAAAGGAGTTTTGGGTTGTTGCTAAGCTGTTGCTAGGGAGTTCTGTGTTGTTGTTGTTCAGGTGTTGCCAGGGAGTTTTGGGTTGTTGCTAGGAAGTTCCGGGCTGTTGCTTGGGCATTTCTAGGAAGTTCTGTGTTGTTGCTAGGGAGTTCCAGGCTGTTGCTAGGGCGTTTCTAAGAAGTTCTGAGTTGTTGCTAGGGAGTTCCAGGCTGTTGCTAGGGCGTTTCTATTAATTTCCATTTTTTCCTACAGTAGTTCCTAGCTACTTCTATACTGCATCTATAACAATTCCAAGGTTGACTCTATGGAGTTCCAAGCTTGTTCTGGGTGGTTGCTAGGGTATTCATTTCTGTAACCCAAACAGTAGAACACAGGTTTGATTCACAGTAAATGCATAAACTAATAAAATGTTTACTTTGAATGCAATGTAAAACTCTTTGAATAAAAAGATCAGCTTAATTGCAAATGAAAATGTGTTTAGAGTGGTGGCTTAGGTAAACACGACTAACTATGCAGACATGGTCAAGGGGGGGACAGTAGCTGTCTGAAGAGAGCTGTTTACTGTGCTTATAAAATCTAACGAGCATTATGAGATTATGGATTAGGTGTCCTGAATGTAGACTACGGTTGAGTGTGTGTTGTGTTTATGCAGTATGATTTATTCATGAGAATTCACCACTGCTGGATTTGACTGCACAGCAAAAATATAGAAACCAAAATACAAACGTGCACAGAGTTGCGTGAAGTCTGACAGACAAAAACCGAGAGTGTCTCTGAGGAGCCCAGGACAGCTGGAGAGGAGCGTTCAGACGTACAACTCATCTTTAACTATTCATATTCTCATTTGTCTGACCTGGCAAAGAGCTTGTGTCAAAACCAAACCCAGTTCATGTTGTTGTGGCACTCGGTCCAGTCTTCATGATCTGCTCTGAAAAACACTTCAGAGAAAGATTACTGTGGTTAAAGCAGAATTTCAGGCCGAGATTATGATTGAGGAAGCTTTTAGCGTAGTTTATGATCAGTGCAGACACAACTCAATTTACAATCAGCACAAGTACAGTACAAGCACGTGCATAACTGCGATCGATGCGGCTCTAATCGATATGTAATGGATTGTAGGGAAGGTGCTTAAGCAGATGGACATGATTTAAGACACGCTGACATACTAAAGGTCTCGATGGGACGCTTTGATGAAGAGCCCATTTGGACCCTCACAGACCTGTTTAGCTGCAGAACCGATCGATACGGAGCAAAGCAACTTTTGATTTGCAGCGTTATGGAACGTTACATGCGACACCGTTCATGTGTGTTTCTAATTTCAGCATCAGGCTGAGATTTTATGAATTAACGCACTGTTAGCAGACAAGCCCAGCTGTATGACTCTCTCAGGGATGATGCTGCAAACATGAACCCATCTTTCCAGGCTAGTTGCAATTTGTGCAATATTTCAAATAAGAACCAGCGTGTTTGAAATATGCATCCCATAATCACAATTCTTCACTAATGTCTCCTCCACCCGTCTCTCTCTCTCTCTCTCTCCCTGCGGGGAAACGTCTGTCTGTGACACACACATTATCCAGCAGAAGAGAAGGAGACGGAAGAGGATGATGATGATGATGATGATGCTTATCAAATATGCACAGACTGAAGAGAGCTGCACTCAGTCACCATCTTGAGAGGACACACACACACACACACACACACACACACACACTCACTCACTCAGTGCTGACCTAGTTTTTAGGGATATGTGGTGAGACCAGTAGAATATCAAATGCTGTTTTCTGTCTTGCATCCGTTTCATTTGGATAAGCACTGGTCTCATGATGTTCAGTAAAGCTTCATCAGCACCTATATGAAATGTAAGAGAAGTAATGGAGAAGTTCATTTCTGTCACAATTCTGAATAGCTTCCTATTCCTTCTTTAGGAACCAGCATTGTTTTTGTATTATTGTTCTCAATTATTTTAAAAAGTTCTGTATTAAATGTAATAATTCAATAGTAAATCAATGGTGCAGATGCTCCTTCCTGAAAAGTTTAATTTCTTTTACTGTACAGACGTTGCAATTTTAAATTTTTTTTAAAAAAAATTAAAATTATTTTTCTTATTTTTTATTAGGAACCAGTACTGTTTTTGTTCCACCCTCTCCACACCAACATTTTTATCAAGTTATTAAATATTGTTTTAATTCAGTGGAAACGTGTCAGAAGAATAATTTAAAATAATAATTATTTAGCACAAAAAATACATAGATTCCACCCAGCCAAAGCACTTCTAAAGATTAAAGTAAGACATAGACACAAGTTTTTTCCCTTTCCTTTTCTTTTGTTTTTGCTTCTAGTGAAACCGTGCTTCCCTTTTTTTTGTGATTTTATCCTGGACTGATTTTTTAGAAGTTTATAAACCATAATTTGCTTTTCCGTGTTGTTTAAGGATGTGTTGGCTGCTTTCTTTACTTAAATCAAAACAAAAAAGAATGAGTCAGCTACTATATTATGCCGAATGCTGAATTTCACAATCATCGTAATAAATTCAGTCAGCAAAGCATTATTTAGTTATTTTGAAAAATAAATATAGCAATACATCCAAGCTATTTCATCAAATGTTTTATGTTCTTTATTTATAACCATTGCTTTCTCTATCCTATCTTAGATCAAGTCTGCACATCTGCTTGTGTTCTTTAGTTTATTCTATAAAACATTCAATAAATGACCAACAAAACAGCAGACAGAAAAGACAGCTGAGAGTGTTTATAAGTTCTATTAACAATGAAAACAATCAAAGAAATGACACAAAACATTATGAAATATGAGGAAGTATGGATATAACAGTTTTTTTTTTTTGTATTGCTCTGCATTGTGTCTCTTGCTAATGGACCAAAGTCTGGACTAAAGTTGAATAATAATAATAATTGTATATATAAAGTCAAAAAATGAATGGTTACCATATTATTCCATGTACTTGGTTTATGAATTAATTTATTACTGCTTTTACTTTTAAAAACAGGATATATATATTTAAAATTTTATTGAATTTACTTTTATTGATTTTTATTTTTTCCCTCTTGTTTTATCTTCGTTTGCTACTAATAAGGTTTAATGTTGGTGCTCTTTAGTGTTTTACAGAAGATTTTTTTGTACAGTTTAATATCAGTTCTGATGTTTGTTATCAACGTTACAAAATATCGTTGTTACAATAATTATTTAAAATTGTATTGTTTTTACTTTCATTTATTTATATTTTCCCCTCTTGTTTTAGCTTCGTTTGTTAGTTATAACGTTTAATGTCGATGCTCTTTAGTGTTTTCCTTAAGTTCTTTGTTCAATTTAATATTAGTTCCTTTAAAAAAAAAAAAAAAGAAAGAAACATGGTACATGTCCAAAAACAAGGTTTTAACATGATACTTTTCTCGGTGTGGTTATTTACTTGATATTGGCCGATATTTGTCATCGCCGTTACAATGTAACACAAGTGGAATGCGTGTGAAGAAGATGAGAGTTTCCTGCAGGATGTGAGCGCGCTGCCGCTGTCTGGCCCCGCCCAGGAGGAGTGACTTCAGACCGGAGACCGATCTCTCCAGCGACCGCTGCCTCATCAGCGCACTTTCCCGCGATTCACGTTTGGAATATAACGGCGTTCCGCGCGCGGTAAGTAAGTAACACGTACACGTCACCGGCGGATTGTGCCGGGAATCCGCTCAAACTGTTAGAGAAACAGCGCGGTGTGTCGCGTCTTCGGCGGCTGTCGGAGTCACACACGGGAGCGGAGGAGGGGAGGTCGTTCCTCTCGCTCCTCAGCAACTTTCTGAACGCTTGTGTTCGTTAAACGGCTCGGTTTGCTCGCGTACTTTCTACTGCGGCATTTCCAGCCGCTGCGGCTTCGGCTGTGTTCCTGTGCGAGTGTGTTTGGTCTGAGTTGTTGGGGAGATGTTGTCTGTCTGTGTGAGTATCGATCTGAGATAAATCAATACATCGATGCTCGGAACCGTTATTTGTCCTCGACGCGTTCAGACGCTAATCGCGCCGCTGTTTTGAATCGGAACGTCGAACTGTGCCTTGATTGTGACCCTGGAGCACAAAACCAGTCACAAGGGTCCTCTAACATTGAGATTTAAAAAAAACCAAAAAAAAAAAAAGTTCCATTGATGTGTGGTTTGTTAGGAGGACAATATTTGGGAAATCTAGAATCTGAGGGTGCAAAAAAATCTAAATATTGAGAAAATCATCTTTAAAGTTGTTCAAATGAAGTTCTTAGCAATGCATATTACTAATCAAAAATTAAGTTTTGATATATTTACAGTAGGAAATTCACAAAATATCTCCACAGAACATGATCTTTACTTAATATCCTAATGATTTTTGACATAAAAGAGAAATGTATAATTTTGACCCATACAATGTATTGTTGTCTATTGCTACAAATATACCTGTGCTACTGATGACTGCTTCTGTGCTGCAGGGACACAATTATCAACATATTTGGCTTTTGTTGCAGATAATAATTGTGTTGTTAATAATAGCTATTAAAGTGGTCTTATTTCTGGTGTTTGATATTGTTTTTGTATATCGTTTGTTACTTGTTACGGTTTGACATCTATCAGCACTCGATATTTTCATCACATCCTGTGTTTAGTTTCTATATAAAACCTCTGTGGAATGTAAACAAAGTTAAAAGTGGAGTCTCCGTGGTGGTACCGTGGTGTCAGGTGGTAATACCATGGTATTTTGGTATGATATGAATTACCATGTTAATGATATTTACATTGTACTTCAAAGAATGCAGTGTTTTTACCAGGGTAAATGACCCAAACTGGGTTTTTTAATAGTGAAAGAGACATCACTCATGATTTATGACGTCCAAACAAATCAGCATCAGAACAAAATGTGTTCATCGTTTGCATGAGCTGCAGTTCCTTTTCCTTGTACTGATAATGGCTTCAGGTCTTTATCGGGTTGTTTTGTGGTATTTGACTTCTTTAATATTGACATGCCTTTCGCACAGATAACCTCGCTCAAGAATGTTCCTCATTTTAAATCGAGATGTCTGCTCAGGATTGTACAGCGCTGTTCTTTAAACAGCAAGGCTTCGTGGCATTTGAGCTTCTGCTTTGATCAGGTGCTTTAGTGAGAGTTTTTGCAACCTTTAAACTGCCTTAATGAAGTGTTCTGGTACCTGTGTGTGATTTGGAGACGATCCACGCCCTTCATCTGCTGGAGGAAGAGTTCTGTTCTGCCTGTCTGATCCGCTTGACAATTTTCCGTCATGCGTGTGTACCTGCGGCGCTGTCCTGCACACACACATTCACAATGACAGTCATCAGACAGATGCATTTGATCTGCTCTGCTGCAGACGGCGCCTCATTTTAAAGTCAGCATTAGATATAAATTCACAATGCATCGATGCATATTTTTCATTTTTACTTTTTTATATCCTAATTTTATTTCTGTGATATGACAGATTCTTTCTGGTGACATCCGCCAATCATTTATTCACTAAGACCCCGCCCCTTTCTTACAATCAGCTTCAAGCTCACATTAAGCTCCGCCTGTGGTTTCGAGAGCCACGCCCACATCTCAACATCCAATCAACAACAGATGCACTGAGATGTACGTGTCAATGCAAAAGATTTGTCGCTAGTTCGGTTTCATTGCAACTTTAATTGCTAAAAGCCGTTCAGACCTACGTGAATGTTTGTCGAATTTTTGCATGCAATTTTCTCAATGCGTTAAAAAAGGGAAATGGTCTAAAACGGTAATGCACAATTACTGTCTGACAGTAGAAGAAACGTTTAGAAAAGCAGAAATATCCTGGTTACTCCAAGACACAGAATGCTACGTAACTTTACGTTACTGACGTCCACTCGTTACGAAGAGTCAAACACGCAATTCAGATGTTTATCAAACAACACCATCAACCAGAACCGGGTTCTTTCTTTTGTCGCTTAGTAAAATACTAAATACAGCGCCACCAGGTTGTGGTTGTATGTAACAGCAGCATTTCTGAGCATGTGACCAATGGTGTCAATCCTATTGGTTGGCTAGTTTTCTTTGCAGTATAATGGAAAGCGATTGCATCTCCTCTTTGTAAAAATATGTCACATTGACAGCATGCAAATGAAAATGTTTATTGCACTGAATAAATATCTGTCTTGGTAGTTCGTTTCTCACTCTGACTGACACTCTGTTATTATTAGCTGTAAACGGTTGCCATGTGAAAGTGTCGAGACTGTTAGATCCCACGATGATCCTCTGATGTTGTTTTGATGTGGTGTTATCATGTGAGTTTGTGCTGTTGAATAATTCCAGCAGCAGAAATGAGAGATTGTTACTCATGTAATATTAACAGACTGGGTAAAACAGACGGCGTCTTTATGAATTAATATGCTCCACACACGGTGATAGACATCAAAAGCTGTTTTCTGAGCGGTGCGGCGTCTCTGGTTTATCACAGACACCTGCGGCTGTGTAATCCATGCAGACGTCGAGTTGAACAGTGACCCTGGTTTACAGCGTGAGTTTAATCTGTGCACAGACCTGTTTACAGCGTGCTTTACAGCTTAACGTGGGTGGATGAGATTAAAACACTGTGTGTGTGTGTGTGTCGGTGCATGAATGCATCTGCTGCAGGTTTACAGATGTAGCGCTGCAGCAAGTTTTCTGCAATGCAACATTAATTTTAGTGATTGCAAAAGGCTTGTTTTGTTATTTTTGTGACAGCTAGTTGCATTCGCAATAAACTACCTCTACTTTGCTCTGAAGAGCAAGCGGCACACAAATCTCCTTTTTTGCTGAGCCATGACAGACACAATTATTTTTTCCTTTTCCAGGCAAACATTGGCCACATTAGCACAAGGGCTTTTTAGTTTTATGTGTCAAAAGGATGTCAGAACGCTGTTAGTCGTGACCAAAGTCTGATGTAGGAGGTGGTTGATTTTTACCCATCAGACTGTGTGTTTACATACATTTCAGCTCCATGTGAGAGCTATTAATGAGCCTCTCAGCCAATCAGATACAGCCTTACATCCTGTACAGGAAGTGACCTCATGGGCCGGGCCGGTAACTGTGTGTGTGAGGAAGCTGCTGGTGCCGAAGTGACTTTGTAGAAGACTTTTCCTTGCATTGTTGTTGGGTGAACACGAGCCAAAACACACAAGTGCTTCATAGATTGCATGCATTTCCCAGTTTGCAGCAAATAATCAACATCAGTGTTGATTCTAATGCAGACTAACCATGCATCATGTTGACTGTAGTCAGAAACATAATGTGAGACGTGCCAGTACTACAGCTTTACTTAAATCAACAGTTCATCATAATTCACTACCACCCTTATATTGCATGGAGGACGAGTGTCATTAGTTATATAATTCTGATAAGGACACACGAGTCATATCTTAAGAGGTTTAAGGTTCATCAGTTTCTTCATGCTGGTATTTCACAAACGCAACAAGTTCAAGCAAGTTCATACGTTTCATTTTTTAAAAGGTTTTAATCTGGTAATGTGTAATCAGAATATCATAACCGAATCTTCTTCTCTCTGGTGACGTATGCAGGATTTCAATCATTTCATGCTCTTAAACTCCATCCGCTCACGCTCATCTGCATACACTTTTTAATAGCCACGCCCATATCTGAACATCCAATCAACAACCGATGCACAGAACCAAGCATTTTTTCTTTTTTGATAATCTGTTACACTCAGATCCACGTCACAATCTTCTGTCGCTAGTTCAGTTATATTGCGACTTTAACAAGGCATCAAAGCAGCTTGTGATTGGCTGTGGATTTACTGTAGCATTCTGTTATGGAAAGTTATGTTTGCTCTCAAAATGAAGTGTGAGACGTGGCTTTGTGAGAGTGTGAAGATCCTGATGATGACGAGACTGTGAGATTCTTGTGCTGTAACCGTGACGGTGTAAATCTCAAGTGTGGCTTTGGTTTCTGAAGTTTGATTTTGAGACGCTTCAGAACTCTCAGATATTTTGAGAGCTTTATTCTCGCAGCCTTTACTTGTGCCTTCCTGTACCAGGCGGATTCACTGGAGGAGTGTGTGTGTGTGTGTGTGTGTGTGTTTGACAGTCAGCAGAGCAGTAGATGTGTGTGTGGTTCTGCGTGCATGTGCTGCCGCAGACCTGCATGCATGCATATTTTTATTCATTTATAGCCTTCTGAAGCTTTCGCTTTTTGTCCACTTGAGTCTTGAAGCCGGTTTGTTCTCTTGCTGCATCGAGACGTCCATCCAGAGTGAAATATTAATGAAAGTGCAATCATTACTCCTTTAAAAGCAGCCAAAAAGAGAGCGATTAGTTCCCAGCATCCTCCAGGAGCAGATGAGAGACTGACGGCTCTCACTCGTGTTCTTTAATTAGCTTTAAATCTAGAGAGAATCGCCGGCGTGCCTTCAATTTAATTTGACATTTAGAAGAGCGGTTACAGCGAGGTGGGTCTGGACGCGGACATAATCATCGTAAAGCTTTGACGGATGGCCTCCGATGAGTTGGCAGGAAATGTGAATTGAGCAGCAATAAGGAAACACTGGAGCGTGACGGAGACGCTTGTGGAAATGTGTTGATGAGGCCTGTGAAGTCTCTTTCCTTTCCCCCAAGTCTGTTTTCCATTGCAATATTTTTCTGGATTCTATTTAAAGGAGTGTTTGATTGCAATTTCACGTAGTGTGTAATGTTGCTGTCTGTGCAGAAACAATATCTGCAAATTTACGATGTGGAACGTTCAGTGCAAACGGAGATATCGTCCTTTAAAAAATGATGGCTGGTGAGGACTACGACAAGATACGTCCTGAGTTTGTGACGTCACAAACCCTGATAAACCTGATAAAAAAATCATTGGAGCATCCATTCAAAGGAGAAGGGACAGAGCGTTGTAGAATAAATGTGAACTATGTGAAAAATATAGTGTTTTTTTATTTTTAAACAAAGCATTAACACATGTTAGACTGCAACAAATAAACACAATCAATCCTAGAAAAAAAACACTCAGCCACTCCTTTAAATGGTTTAATTAAACTGAAATAATCAAACAGGAAGTCTAATCAGTTGAGTTCATAAAACTTTAAAAATGTAATCATTTATTACAACTTTAATAATAATATTGGCCTATTAATTATTTAATTAATTAATTAATTTTTAATTTTGTGTTTCGGACTCAGGTTTTTTTTAATGATTTAAAATTAAGATTTTAAAAATGTTATTAAAAATTACACCTTTTTTTTTTTTTTTTAATTTTTTTTACTTTTTTTTTTTACCACAATCCTTGAAGTTTAACACAGGGTTGGGTTGTTGATTGGGTGTTGCTAGGGAGTTTGAGGCTGTTGCTATGGATTCTGAGTTGTTGCTCAGGTGTTACTAGGGAGTCGGGGGTAGTTGCGCGGGTGTTGCTAGGGAGTTCTGGGTTGTTGCTAGGGTGTAGCTAGAAAGTTCACGGTTGTAACTAGGGCTCAATTTCAGCTAGGGTTTAAATGCATGAACTGATAAAACGTTTACTGTGAGTGCAGTGTCACTTTGGATAAATCAAATGGGTGCATAAATCTTTTAATTAAATTATAAATTCATTTTCAAGTCACGTTAAATTTGAATAATTCCTTGCATTTACCGGCAAACAAAGTTTACTGGGTTTACTGTTTTAAATTAAAACGTGTACAAAAACTGTGCTATTCATTACTAAACTTTATTAACATGCAGACTTCATATTTTAATAGCAGATGTTTGATGGTTTAATATTCACAGACAACATTCACAGTTTGATTGTGTACAGTCCCTGCTTTTGTATTATTGTGTTTGTATTAAATGTTTTAGTTCTCGTTGATTTATATTCAAACTCGGAGCCGGGGGACACTGGGCTGTGTTTTACGTGGCAGACGGCACAAACAATAGTCAGTCTGTGGAGGGTTTGGCGTGGTCCCATCTCTCTAAAATAAAAACCCAATCTTTTCCCCAAATGAGCAGCTTGAGTGATGTCAGAGCTCAGTGTGTGTGATGTAGCGCTGCGGTCACCGCGGCCTGAAATAGACGAAACAAACACACCAGCCTCTCCCGTTCCACACAGCTGTTCCATGCAGCGCCGCTGGACTCCACAGCTTCATGTGGTTTAATGCAGGAACACTGTTGGTGTGACCCGGCGCAGCGGTCACTTTCCTAACCGTTTGGTTTGTTTTTATGTCACAGTTTGTTAGCTGGATCCTAAAAAATCAAAATAAATAAATTGTTTTAATATAAAAACCCTTAAATATTAATAATTAATAATAACATTAATAATTTTAGATTTATGTTATATATAACAAATAAATCATTTTAATATAAAAACCCTTAAATATTTGATTTTATAAAAAATATTTCATTAATAATTTTAGATTTATGTTATATATAATTTTTTGACCTGCATGTAACTATTAACTGACATCAGAGGACTGTGAACATGTGAATGTGTCATTAAATTATTGAAATATTACATTTTCAAACTTTTGATAATTAAAAAAAATATTTTAGTGTTTGATGATTTAAATTTCATGAAGTTGCAACCTGGAAATAATAAATAATTCAGGTGGACATTTGCAGTATATATCTGCAGACAGATATTTTACAGAATAGAAGTTTTTCTTCATTTCATGTCACCATCATCAGCAGATTAGAATGTCTGAGATTATAGATTATTGATGTCAAATAAAATACATAAAGTTTAAATAAAGTAAAAACCAGCAAACGCTGTGGAACCAATTAAATAAGAAACGGATGTAACTTCCAAAATCGTAGAAACCTTAGATAAACAGCAAAAGTCAACAAGTTTACAAAATCCAAAATATTGCCAAACAGGCGCTTTTGCATTTCCATCATCTTGTCTTTCTCACTCTTCTTGACAGCTTCTCCTCACGTGATGAATGAAATCTGATCTGTTCGTCACGCTACATTGAGCAGCCGCGTTCAGTTTTTAATTGTAGTGTCTGAATAAATAAAATAAACATCGGTGACAGCGGAAACACTGACTGTCACAGCAAGCCTATCTGACAGATGTGAATCTGTAAGCTGCAGTGCTGTGTTTCTACAGCAGCTGATGCTGATCGTTACAGATGATTAGAATGATTGGTTATGGCTGTTTCACCTGTCACAGGTAATCGTGTGTCACCTCTAACCTGATGAGAGGAAGCGTCACGCCGCTGACCTGCTGCTGCAGCGCTGCTCTTTCTCTCACTTTCTGTGTGTCTTTCTATAGCTGGCCTGGTTTGGGCTGATAACTGGGGAGACACTGACCCAGAAACAGCCTGAGCTAACACACACACACACACACACACACACACACACACACACACACACACACACACACACACACACACACACACACACACACACACACACACACACACTCTCTCTCTCTGATGTCCTTGAAGGTTGATGTATTCAGGCTGGATTTCTTGTCCTAGTTGTCGAGGACTTGAAGCAGAAACTGCCATTACATTCAGAAATCTTGAATTCTTTAGAAATAAGAAATAACAGAATCAGCAGAAACGGATGCAGATGAATATATCATTGATATGTGATTTTCTTAGCAGTTCTTAGCCATGCATATTACTAATCAAAAATTAAGTTTTGATATATTTACGGTAGGAAACTTACTAAATATCTTCATGGAACATGATCTTTACTTAATATCCTAATGATTTTTGTCATAAAAGAGAAATGTATAATTGTGACCCATACAATGTATTGTTGTCTATTGCTACAAATATACCTGTGCTACTGATGACTGCTTCTGTGCTGCAGGGACACGAATGTCTTTCCTGTCATGACACAAGCTCTCTGTCTGCTCATATAGTCTTTTAAATGTTTCATTTTTGTTTATTGAAGTGCTGTATTATTGAGCATGATATATGATGATTTTCACAGAGTAAGCCAGTTTAAGGTGGTTTTCGGACATGATCACTCGGTCTGGGGTTATTTCATGATGTGTTTACCGCACATTTCCCCTCACACAATGCTTGAGTGTGTGTGTGTGTGTGTGTGTGTGAGGAGCTCAGGGTCACTGTGCTCTGAAGAGGTCAGAGGTCACGACTAAGTTTAAATCCTGACTTGTTTTCCTCAGCTGCCGTGAACAGCGGTGTCCTGCGGGAATCTGAAAACAGGGTTTCACCTGGATTCAAAATCTGATTCTGTTTTGATTAGGCTTAACACTAATGTGATTCAGTGGTGTATTTTAGACAAAAATAACTGGACATTCAAAAATGTCTTTTATATCTCAAAAATAGTTTCTTACCTGTTGAATTGTTCACGCTTCTTTACTGAGTGAGTTTTTTATCTGTGTGGGAGAGGTTTAACGTATTAAAGTCTCATTTTGCCTAACATTTTGTCACTTCTACCATTGGCCAGTGACCTGAGAAAATTGAAATATTCTGTATATATCTTCCATGGCCGTGAAACGGTATGAGCTAAACTGTATGTGATGTGTATTTCTTTAAAAACCATAGTGCTTTATTTTAGCGGAAAACCACAGGTAAACTTCTCCTTTGAGGCTTCTCTTTTGTTGACAGCAGGTTCAGAAATACTTCTCAGTGCAGACAAGGGAAGATGTTTGGATGTTTTTGCACATTGCATTTTCAAATTACATCCATCCTTAACACGTCATTTAAAGTGGTTTGGCCTGATGCGTGTGCTGTTTCATGCATTTGAGATGCATTTTCCTCATTGTGTAATTTACATCTTACAGTAGTCTGTGAGTGTTTGCATAAAGCCTTGTTCTGATCAAAAGCGAGTCTCTATTAAACTTTACAGACTTCACTGATGAAGCGGTGAGAGATGCACAAATATACGCCACGGCAGCACAATAATTCTTTTGCTAAATAATTTGTTGGATATTAAATGCAAGTTTCAAGTTCTGTATGTAACACAAGTAACTACTTTTAATAGAGCACACTGCAAAAATAAAATAAAATTAAAAAAAAATCCATGATATTTATGATTAAAAACAGGCAGCTGTGGTTGCCAGAATTCTACTGTAAAAAATACAGTAGCGACATTTTAGGTTTTGTATCTTATATTTACATTTAAAAAACATAATTTAATAAACTGATATAATGTTAACATACAAAAAGTACTGAAATCTGTTTTGTAGCTTTGTAATACACTGATAACCACCAAAAGCAGGTGGTGATGAGAGTCACATGATGAACCAAAGCCAATCACAAGCAGCTTTTTAATACTAACGTATAGAGGTGCACCGTGTCATTCACACAAACACTGAACACCATCATGGTAACACATGAAACCGAAATAATGCAATAAACATCAATTTAACAGCATAAACTGTAACATAAAACCCTAATGTACACAACTGATCAGAAAAAAAACATAGTTATTTCAACAATGTGATATGTAGCGCAGGGAATTCTGGAAATGTCAATTAACGGTTATTCAATGTAAATTATACATTCTTTTATACTTCCAAAAACTGTTTATTACTGTAAAATTACATGTAATGTTCAATACAGGGACCTTACTAGTAACCAATGAATAGGTTTTTACTGTAGCATTTTAACAGTCTTTTACCGTAAAGAGAAAAATTGAGCCCAGTGGAGATGTATATTATGTATTGAGAGAGAATTTTTGGTCAGTATCGTGCAGCTCATCACAGTTTAACACGTGTGAGGATATGTTGGTGTCTTTTCATTACCGTGTTGAAGGGGTCTGTCTTATCTCCGCTCTGCTCCAGTTTCTGACTGACAGCGGCTCGGCCGGCCAGCATGTAACATTTCTTTATTAACTCCTTCCAGGTGATGTGTGTGCGTGCATCACGTAATGTAATTACCACTCTTGTTATGAGATCAGTGGGCGCTCGTGGCTCTTGTGCACGTCTCTATTGTTGTTAAGTGCTGAAAAGCAGCAGATCGGTGCTGTTGACACATCACACGTTAACAGCCGAGTTAACCTGCGCTAACCCAACACCGCAGACGTTCACTAGTGTCTGACTGACGGTGCTCGTGCTCATTATATCCCATCATCCTGGTTTGGGTTCCTGAATGAGATGCTTCACTAATCTGATCTGAATCTTCTGTAGTGATGAAATGCACTATTGGGTGTTGATTAGATTAGACGTAACCTGTGTGATCTGCTCTCAGATATGAAATTCATATGACATATTAAAAGTTCCATGGAGATCAGTGCAGGTTAGCAAGAGCCCTATGAAATTCACTTTATTTCTATTTATCTTATTATTTTTTTTTTTTTATTAGTTTTGACATCAACAAAAGCTTTTTAATTTACCTTTTTTAGGGCCCAAGCCACTAAGGCGCTAATTTTTTATGACTGCTAATTTTTTTTTTTTACATTCCGGGGCTTTTTGGGGGCTTTAACGTGCTCAAAAACTCTTGGAAATTGGCACACACATTGGAATTTGCGGCTATTAGGATGCTGCAGAGGCTGTGACCCGAACATCTTTCGCACTACATGTCATAGGCTCCGCCCAACAGGAAGTTGGCTATTCAGGGCTGTGTAAAAAGTGCATGCTCTTGAATTTGATGTACTCCTCCTAGGCTTTTCAATCGATTTCCACCAAACTTGGTCAGCATGACCCCAAGACATTGGGGATGCTAAATTGTGAAGGGATTTTTGATATGTTGAATGGTTTGGCAATGGCGAAATTACAAATTTATGGTGAGAAATGAGAAACAGGATGTGTCTAATAAATGTTGCACACACTGTCTGATTTTAAAGAAACTTCAGCGATTTATTCACTGTATGAGGCCGATCGATCACATAGATGTGACTATTATGACTGAAAATTGTCATCATTTACTCAACGTCATGCCATTCCAAACCTGTATGAATTTCTTTCTTTTGTGAAACCTAATTTGAGAAATTCAAGAAATGTTTGTCCATACAGTAGAAATCAAGGGTAACCAAAAATGGTTTGGTAACATTCTACAAAATCTTCTTTTGTGTGCAACAGAAGAAAGTCGTTTGTAACAACATGATGGTGAAGAAATTATGACAGAATTAGTTAGCAGTAAATTCCTAGCAGTCTAGCTCAAAATCAATGCTTTATTTGTCAAGTGCTTTTATATGTGACAAAAAATGCATTATTTGTTGCATTTGTCATGAATTCAGTAATATCCATTAGTATTAGTTTCTGTCCTGTTTTATGTATTAATTTATTTACTCCAATTGAAGGCCCTATGACCCATCAAAACATTCAAGGGGAAATTTGTGGGCCGGATGGACTCGATTTGTCCAGGGACGAATCTTAACCACAGTCCAGGGGTTAAAAATCAGTACTGAGTAATAAAACAAGTATGTTAAATGAAATGATGATGAAACTGTATTGTAAAGATTTATCAAAGTTTTATATTGTTTTCTCTCTCTCTCTCTCTATTTCTCTCTAGCCTCTTTCAAACAGAAATTCCGGAAAATACACGGATAATGTGTCCCGGGATCAATTGATTGTGGTTCATTCACACTGCCAGTGATTTTACGGAATCTGTGTGTGCGTTCACACCTTCACACGCATCCCGTAAAGACACGTGACATGACGATGTGATGTGTAATGTGACGCATTCTGTTTCACTTAAGATGGCGAACAGATAGTGAGAAAATAATAAATCCCTTCTTCATTACAGTTTGCACATATATTTTCATCGCGGACGTTAATCTGCCTTCAAAACACCTGGTAAAAGAGTCGCCGGGATAACGTGCGGCATCACTACTACTAACCCGACAATGTTACTAGGTCCCCAACACCAAAACAAACCCTGAAAGTGTCTCCCAACCCGACAATGTTACTAGGTCCCCAACCCGGGATCAATCCCGGAACGTGTTTGCGTTTACACAGAAGGCACTCCGGCAATTTTCTGGGACCAACATGCAGTGTGAAAGTGTCTCTCTCTCTCTCTCTCTTTCTCTTGTTTGTGTGTGTGTTTCAAACCTGTGATTTCATAGTGTAACCCTTTCATTGCTGTAACCCTTAAATCCAAACTGCCAGAGGGTTACTGTAAATTAACCTTCCCACTATGCAACTTTCTCTTCATTCCAACAGATGGCTTGGGCCCGTCATTGCAGCTGTATTATTTTTTAATTCATTTATCTTTAAAAACTTTTTTTGCAAAAATTAGCTCTTTGCATTTTTTTGCAAAAAAATAGCTCTTTAGATTAAAAATAAAATATATATATATATATATATATATATATATATATATATATATATATATATATATATATATATATAGATTTCAAATTCCTTTGATAACAAACATATATTTTTTTCAAATTTTTTTAAATTTGTATACGACAAAAATTTATTAACATTTATAACAAACTATATCTCTTTGTTAATGACAAAAGTATTTAATATATTATCTGCTTTACTTTTTTTTTACCAAGTTTTTAATTTTTTTTTTTATGTTTTAAATTTGTGTTTTTTTAATGTGTTTTAAATTTGTATTCGGTTTTAATGGTTTAACATTTTTAGCTTTTTATACTTTAGCTTTTTAGATTAGAAAAATATTTTATACTTTAGCTTTTTAGATTAGAAAAATATCTAATAAATTACCTTTTTTTTTTTTTTTTTGTCCCCAAGAGTTTTGTTACCAACAAAAATATAATCAGGCGATTAACAAAAGCTTCTCTTTTTTTTTGCAGTTGTAAATACTGCTTTTTTTGTAGTCTACACCATCATCTAAGTAGACTGGAAATGTTTAGTGCTATGAAGAAAAATACAGTCGAATGTAGTGAATGTTGTTTTTCTCTGAAAGTCAAGGACTTGTTTTTTGTTGGTTCAGTGTATCTTTATCTTTCTCCTGTATCTTTCTTCATCTCTGGATGATGCCGGTGATTGCTGAGGTTCATGAGCGTGTCTGAGCGTGTGATTACTGAATATGATGCTGTTGAGTTGACGTGTTCCTTAATCTTCTTAAAGTTGAGATGGAGCATATTGAAGGTTTAAATAACCAGTAGTTAGTTATCGTCTCTTTGACTTGCTTTAGTCAGTCAGTAGTGGGTGGTGTTTATAATTAGGGAGCAGGACATTCTGATGAGGGAGGACTGTGTTGGAGGAAATTTGCATTTGATAATGTCATATTGTTGATGGTTTTGGTAATCCCCCCCCCTCACACTAAAGACTAAAGGTTTATTGAGGTAACTGATGAGTGCAGTAGTGTCAGCTGATCAGCTGATGTCATGAGGTCACAGGCTCAAATGGGGAAATGCTGTCGGAGTTTGATTCTCTGGTTTATTTGTGCTGGGTGTTTTTGTCCTGGTTGAAACTGACTGCATGTTTTAGTAGCTGCGGTTTGTGTGACCCAGCAGCAGAGAGAGAGTGTGTGTGTGTGTGTGTCTTTGATGCTGTTGTCCTCTCAGCACACCTGCACTCTCGCTGATGAACACACACTCACACACACACTCTCTGTTCCAGTCTCTCGTGGGAGTTTGTTATTGACAAAATGTTATCTCAGTATTTTCTGGTATTTTGTTTCATAACAATAATTAGAGAGTATTTTTCTGAGTGTGTTTTTGATGGTGCTTTGACAGGTTTAGGCCTGTTGTGGATCTTTTTGTATTCATCATATTCTGCACAGAAGTGATATAAATAAACTTTTCCATTAAAGGCAGGTAGGGGATTTGGTTCAAAAACATGTTTTGTTCTGCTGATTGAAAGTCTCTTCACATCCAAATAGCAATCGCTAAGTGAAGTGCTCTAAATGTATTTAATCTATATCATCTGTGGAAGGCTTGGACTATAAAATGTTCATCCAATCAGATTCCTCGGCCCGAGGGCTATGATAGGCTGTCCTACCCTATTCGCTTTCAAAGCTAGCTTGCTATTGCTAGCTTCTCCAGAATCACCTACTGTACCTTTAAGAACCATTTTTTTTTATTTTCTGGGACATTGTTACTTTTTATGTGAGTACATTATTTCTAAAATTCTTAAATGTTTTGTAACGTTTAGTTCAAAACGGCTGATTCATTCAGAAATGAAGCAAGTGAGTCTTTATGAATGGTGATTGAATCATTCACTCAAATGATTTGTTCAAAAACACTGATTCACTCAGTAATGAACTGCTTTTGCTCTGGCTTTGTCTTGAGCGAAATTTCATTGGCATTCTACTCCACTTTTAAAAATAGCTTCCAAAAGGTTTTTTTTGCTTAGAAGAACCTTTTTTGGTTCCTCAGAGAACTTTTCAGTCATCAGTTCTTAAAAGAACCATTGTTTTGTCTTATTGCAAATAGGGTTGCAAAGGGGTGAAAAAAATTCCGGAAACTTTCCAGAAATTCCCGGAAGATTCCAAAAAAATCCTGGAAAGTTCCAAAATTTAGTGGAAATTTCCCCACCTTTGTGCATACCTAATTGCAAATAATATTTTAATGATCTTAAGAGTGTGTTTTCACTTTAAAGAGCCTGTAAGTTAAAGGTTATTCACGGAGCCATCAATGCCAATACAGAACCTTTATTTTATATAGAGTAAAATTCATCACACAGTCAGTGCATGGGCTCTCAAGGCGTGTTTGGTTTTTGCGCACCGTGCTCTCTAATGTCAGCCCACACATTCAAAACAACAATTACAGTAATATCGTAAAAGATTCATATCGCACACCTCGAGTCCTATGTTTACTCTGTGATTTTTACTGTGGTCTGTAGAGTGTGTGCCAGCCGAAAGTTTAACACTAAAGCTTCACACAGATGAACATCTACACATTTACACATCAGTGACGTCTGCTGAGGAGTTTACGATAAGAGTGTGAAAGCATGTGCAAGGGCAAAATTCTCAATATTATATACGATTTTTAACTAGTCAACTTGAAAATGTAACTACAACATGGTTCAAGTAACTTTTCTTTATTAACCCTCTAGTTAAAGAAAATTCTATTCCAATTGCAGCACACATGAAGTTGTCAACATGATGTAAATGTTAAAAAAATGACTTGTTAAATATCTTTGCAGAAAAGATGCATGAACTACAACTACATCTTGGACAAACTTGTACAAAATAACTGAAGGTATAACACCAGTAGACTATTATTAACTACAAATGTTCTGAAAAAACAACAGCAGCTTTCAGTCTGTCTGATGCAAACATTAAAACATCAGACATACAGTAATATTACAGGTTTGTTATTCGATTGTAATGCTTTTCCATTGTTTTTTTTCTGTGTAAACATGGATGTGTTTGACTGTTGCCCTTATGCTCTTGCATGAAACGGCAGTCTAAAAATGCAGTGCTCAAGTTAAAAGAAGTTCACTCGCATCTTCTTGCATTTTTTTACTATTCCACTGCCCACGTCGCATCTTTGTCAACACAAAAGTGCATTCTGTGTAAAGGGTGCCTGGCGATACATGTGTGGTTCTTCACAGAGTGTGTCACACGTGAATCGTTCTTTTTTCATTACTGTAATCAGCGGCATATTGTCAAAGTGTCCAATTCTAATGTTTGAGAAAATCTATTCAAAATCATGATTCCTCTTTTTCTAAAAAATTTAATTTTGGGGCAAAACATTAAATTCGAATTAATCGATAAAATCGGAAAAATCGGCCAGCCCTAGCATGTGGTGTTTATTAATGATGCTGAATGAAACCGTTTGGTAATGAGCGCATGTCCTGAGCATCACCTGTGTGTGACAGGTTCAGACGTCTGTGAGGGGAAGCTGTGTGTGTGTGTGTCGTGGGCTAGAAGTGGAAAACGCGGCCCTCGCACACTCATGATTCACCTGCTCTCTCCTCTGAAGGATGAGCGTGTTTGAGATCAGTTTTGGCGATAAACACAGGAAATGGTGAGGCTTGTTTGCGTGTGTGTTTCGATGGCGTCCGGTGGTGACAGGATGTGACAGTTCTCTGTGTGTGTGTGTGTGTGTGTATGTCTGTGTGTGTGTGTGTGTGTGTGTGTGTGTGTTGCAGCTTTGCCCACTTTACCAGTGGAAAATTGCACAGCAGCAGAGATGAGCGTGGCGTCTTCATCTGCTCGGTAATGTGTGAAGCCCGTGTTCTTCAAAAGGTCTCCTAAATGACTTTGGTAAATCCCCACATACAGCAGAAAGACGTGTTATATTGGGCCTCTGCTGCTGCATTATATAGAGCAATCTCAACATCCACCATACGAACAGCTCCATGTGTGGGTTAGTGTTTGTGGGGTGTGTATATATACACACACGCACACACACACACTCTCTCTCTCACGCACGCACACACACACACACACACACACACACGCGCACACACACACACTACGGTCAAGAGTTAAGGTTTAGAGTGATTTTTAATGCGTTTTCTTTGTGAATATCTGTAAAACTGCTGCATTTATGTAATCAAAAATAAAAATAAAATTTTTAAATATTAAAAAAATGTAAAACAGCAATTTATTTTTTAAAAACCTTAAAAACTTAATTTATTATTTCTGTGATGTGCAGCTGTATTTTCAGCATCATTACTCCAGTCTTCAGTGTCACATGATCTTCAGAAATCATTCTAATATGATGATCTGCTGCTCAAGAAACATTTCTGATTATTATCAATGTTGAACACAGTTGTGCTGAACAATATTTTTGTGGAAACCATGATGCATTTTATTTTTCGGGATTCAGAAATGAATAGAAAGTTGAAAAGGACAGCATTTATTTAAAACAGAAATCTTTTGTAATTTTATAAATGATCAATTTAATGTTTCCTTGATGGATAAAAGTATTCATTTTTCAATAAATCTTTTTTAAATATATTTAATATATTTTATCATATTACTAATGATTTTTTACAATTTATTTTAAGCCCAGTATATTTAATTGCGTTGCATTTAAATGCATTCTTTTAACACAGACTGTTTTCATTTAGACACGGTGTATTAGAGCAGAAGTATCATCAGTTGTTTTCACCATGCAGATTTGTTTTGATAAATATTAATATTTATTTATGTATTAGAACACATTTCACATATGTGGAAACGTCTAGTGTGTTGTGTGTGTGTGTGTGTGTGTGTGTGTGTGTGTGTTGTGTGTGTGTGTGTGTGTGTGTGTGTGTGTGTGTGTGTGTGTGTGTGTGTGTGTGTAGAAACCTGTGTGTGTGTGTGTGTGTGTGTGTGTGTGTGTGTGGATCTGATCTTCTGTTTTCCAAACATGAAGCCAACGGCAGCAATAGCAGAGGAAAAGCTATTTGTGATAAAAGAATTGCTGCTGAACTTTATACAGTAGAAACCTAGTGGTGTCGTATTACAAACACTAAACTGTTAATAGTTTTATGCTGCGATTTATCACAGTTTCACACATTAAACCCCGTGGATCTGGTTTTATGAGCTGCTTTGTGTTGTGTGTTAAAGTGCTTGTTCTTGTCGGGATCAGAATCATGATTCTCAATCTGTGTCTTCCTCCAGGTTCAGGATGAAGGGTGGAGGTTTGGCAGGGAGCTGCAGCCCCCGTTAGATTCACCGCCTCACCTTCATCATCACCCTCATCTTCATCACCCTCATCTTCATCATCCTCATCATGGCCAATCACCTGGAGCTGCTGACGGAGCTGCAGCAGCTGGATAAGGTGCCCAGTCTGGAACGGCTCCGGGCCGCGCAGAAGCGCCGCACGCAGCAGCTCAAGCGATGGGCCGTCTACGAGAAGGAAATGCAGAACAAGAAGCGCAAGGCCGACAAACGCCGCGGTCACGGGAACCTGCGGGAGAACCACAGGAGGGTTTCATTTGCGGCGAGCATCGCTCTGCTGGAGGCCTCGGCGAGGAACGATCCGGATGAAGGTGAGGCCGGACACACACGCATGGATGCAACGATGTTATCAATATCCAAGTGTTATCATGGTCACATGTTGGTATCAAACAATAGGTCTTTTGGGCAAAAAGTGTAGTTTTGGGTCATTATGCTTTGGCACAAAAGCTCAATATGCTTAATCTCCTAATCAAGTCTGTTTGAAAGTGAAGCACACACTTGGTTCAGACGATCAGCTCGTGATCCGGTGTCTTCTGTCTCAGAACGAATCCGTTCACACTGAATGAATGCAGTCCACTCCTTTATTTCACGTGCTCTGAGGTTAGTTAGGCTTTAGTTTCACCGCAGATGATTACAGCGTTTCACTAGATTTGTAATGAGACGCGTTTTTGTAAACCTGTTTTCACTGAAGCTGGAGTTTCCTTCAGAATAAAAGCTGAAAGTGCAGCATGAATAGATGACAGCTAGCGGTTTAAATGAGTCCAGATTCAAAATATCTCTGTCAAGTGTAGAAATTAGGAAAGAAGTATTGTAATTGCCCTACTGTAGTGTAATGCAACAAATAATATACCTATGAAATATCCCTTTTCATTTATTTTACAGTGCAGTTGTTTTAGAATACAGGTCCTTCTCAAAAAATTAGCACATTGTGAAAAAGTTCATTATTTTTCCATAATGTAATGATAAAAATTAAACTTTCATATATTTTAGATTCATTGCACACCAACTGAAATATTTCAGGTCTTTTATTTTTTTTAATACTGATGATTTTGGCATACAGCTCATGAAAACCCAAAATTCCTATCTCAAAAAATTAGCATATCATGAAAAGGTTCTCTAAACGAGCTATTAACCTAATCATCTGACTCAACTAATTAACTCTAAACACCTGCAAAAGATTCCTGAGGCTTTTAAAAACTCCCAGCCTGGTTCATTACTCAAAACCGCAATCATGGGTAAGACTGCCGACCTGACTGCTGTCCAGAAGGCCATCATTGACACCCTCAAGCGAGAGGGTAAGACACAGAAAGAAGTTTCTGAACGAATAGGCTGTTCCCAGAGTGCTGTATCAAGGCACCTCAGTGGGAAGTCTGTGGGAAGGAAAAAGTGTGGCAAAAAACGCTGCACAACGAGAAGAGGTGACCGGACCCATGAGGAAGATTGTGGAGAAGGACCGATTCCAGACCTTGGGGGACCTGCGGAAGCAGTGGACTGAGTCTGGAGTAGAAACATCCAGAGCCACCCTGCACAGGCGAGTGCTTTTGAACCAGAAACAGCGGCAGAAGCGCCTGACCTGGGCTACAGAGAAGCAGCACTGGACTGTTGCTCAGTGGTCCAAAGTACTTTTTTTCGGATGAAAGCAAATTTTGCATGTCATTCGGAAATCAAGGTGCCAGAGTCTGGAGGAAGACTGGGGGAGAAGGAAATGCCAAAATGCCTGAAGTCCAGTGTCAAGTACCCATAGTCAGTGATGGTCTGGGGTGCCATGTCACTGCTGGTGTTGGTCCCACTGTGTTTTTATCAAGGGCAGGGTCAATGCAGCTAGCTATCAGGAGATTTTGGAGCACTTCATGCTTCCATCTGCTGAAAAAGCTTTATGGAGATGAAGATTTCGTTTTTCAGCACGACCTGGCACCTGCTCACAGTGCCAAAACCACTGGTAAATGGTTTACTGACCATGGTATTACTGTGCTCAATTGGCCTGCCAACTCTCCTGACCTGAAGCCCATAGAGAATCTGTGGGATATTCTGAAGAGAAAGTTGAGAGACGCAAGACCCAACACTCTGGATGAGCTTAAGGCCGCTATCGAAGCATCCTGGGCCTCCATAACACCTCAGCAGTGCCACAGGCTGATTGCCTCCATGCCACGCCGCATTGAAGCAGTCATTTCTGCAAAAGGATTCCCGACCAAGTATTGAGTGCATAACTGAACATAATTATTTGAAGGTTGACTTTTTTTGTATTAAAAACACTTTTCTTTTATTGGTCGGATGAAATATGCTAATTTTTTTGAGATAGGAATTTTGGGTTTTCATGAGCTGTATGCCAAAATCATCAGTATTAAAACAATAAAAGACCTGAGAATATTTCAGTTGGTGTGCAACGAATCTAAAATATATGAAAGTTTAATTTTTATTATTACATTATGGAAAATAATGAACTTTTTCACAATATGCTAATTTTTTGAGAAGGACCTGTCTTTGGCTATTACTGTCATTGTTGTTATTATTATTATAATATTCTAATTTGTTTGGCTTCCTAAAACACCAGTGTGAGTGTAATTTAGTCTGAGACAGTAGATCACAAATATAAAGAGCGCTGAGTCTTCTTTAAAGTTCAGGTTCAAGTCAATTCACTTTCTTCTGGCTTAAGTTTTCTTAGTTAAGAATGGGTCGCAGCTCTTAATTTTGGACTCTCAAAGTGCACTAGATTGAATAATTTGACTTTAAAATGTACAAAAGTTAAATTTTTTCCCAATTCTTCATTTGTTTTGTTTTTTTCTTTTTAAGAATCGCAATAAATACCATATTGTGAGATTCTGAAATCGTTGCATCCTTATCGGAAAGGGCTTTTACGTGTGTAATATATCTCACTTTCCTTCGCTTTTAAATAGCTTGTAAAAGTGTTGTGCGCATTTTACTTTCACTTTCAAATCATCTGCAATTCGGCGTCGATTCAATTCAAGCAACAACAAAATACAACGTCAAACTCGCACAACTTTTATTAACAAAACAAATAAAATACACCATGCTATATGCCTAATATACACTATAGCTATGAAAAACTGACCCTGGTCGAGAACAGAGCGCTATTATCGTCAATTATTAAATAGAGAAATCGTGGTGGTCACATACTAGCTAAATTAAAGTAACTATTAAATTAATGTTATTTGTGTGTTATGTATAACAAGGCATGAAAGGGTGCGGGATCGTTTTGCACTATTTTAAACATTCCTGAGCATTTCACCGTCACATGAATGAATGATATAAAAAATAATGAACAGTGCACAAAGCACATATCCTAATTAGGAATAGTAAGGATCCAAAAGCCTGCAGTTCTCAGGAGAAGATCCAAACAGCTCTCAATCCTTTGATGGACTTGCTCAGTGTTTAGGTGAGATAAGTTGGCAAGACATTTTATTCATCTTAATATACTAATAAGACTGAGTGTGTTGTCTTTAGACCTTCTTCCGCTTCCAAGGAAATGATTGGCCTCTATGAAGATAAGTGTTTCAGATCATGTCAACAATGTGGGTGTTATAATGGATTCAGCTTTAGTTTTAGATAAACAGGTTACTAGTGTTGTGAAGGCTGCGTTTTATCAACTCAAAACTGAAATCAGTTCTCTCTTTTAAGGACCTGGAGACTATTATTCATGCCTTTGTGTCGTCACGCATCGATTACTGTAATTCTGTATATATAGGTATTTCACAGGTTCAGTTATCTCATCTTTAATTAGTGCAAAATGCACAAAGAAGAGAGAGAGAATAACCCCAATCTTGGTTCCCTTTTTACTGGTTGCCTGTAAAATTTAGAATTGAATTTAAGGTTTTGTTGATGTGTTTTTAAAGCGTTGCATTGTCCCAAAATATATTGTTGAGCTTTTGATTCCTTATTAAAATAAAAGAAACATGAGATCTTTGAGTCACATGATTCTTCATGTTCCTAAAACCAGATTAAAATCAAAGGTTATAATCTCCTCGATTATAGAACCAATGCATATTAAATATTTCCCATCTGTGGATGCTTTTAAGTCTAGATTGAAATCGTGTCTTTTTAGTAGAGCTTTTAGAATTGATTAAAGTGATCAGGTTTTATATTTGAATGTTTAATTGTGATGGTGGGACTGAAGGTAATGATGCTGGAAAGCACTTTGGTCAATGGCGCTTGTTTTAAACGTGCTATAAAAATAAAATTAGTATTGTATTGAATGCATGTGTTGGGAAATGAGCAGCGACTGCCGTTGAGGCTGGATTTGCTCGGCTTTAATCGCGTCAGATTATCACTGCGGCGTAATGCATTATTGATTAAGAGTTTTGGATTCATTATGACAGATGGAAGCGCTTCATCCATGGGTTTATCCGGAGCTGCTCGTATTAGTTTGCTGGATAAAGCAAAGCTGCTAATATGACTGAGCAACTAATAGTTGCAGTTTCTGCTTGCGCTTGTCGCATTTTGTGGGAGTTTTTGATGGTTGACGTGTTTTTATTATTCTGAGTCATTCCCTGAAACTTTGCTTATTTCACGTAACGGAGTTTCACACATCAGTCGTGGCATCAAGTGATAATTAATCCTCCGTACTACAAATTGATTACTTTGCTAAGCCAAGTTTATGTCTTCGTAATGATGATTCTAGTTTCTGTGTAAACTCAACACAAAAGAGAATGTTGTTTGCTGGTTTTACAGCTTCAGAGAAAGACAATAATACAGAACTGGTTTACACCGCACATGTGTGGTAAAACAAATGTGTCCCTGCAGCACAGAAGCAGTCATCAGTAGCACAGGTATATTTGTAGCAATAGACAACAATACATTGTATGAGTCACAATTATACATTTCTCTTATGACAAAAATCATTAGGATATTAAGTAAAGATCATGTTCCATGAAGACATTTTGTAAATGTCCTACCGTAAATATATCAAAACTTCTAAGAACTTCATTTGAACAACTTTAAAGATGATTTTCTCAATATTAAGATTTTTTTTGCTCCCTCAGATTCCAGATTTTCAAATAGTTGTATCTCAGACAAATATTGTCCTCCTAACAAACCATACATCAATGGAGAGATTATTTATTCAGATTTCAGATGATGCATAAATCTCAATTTTGAAAAATTGACCCTTATGACTGTTTTTGTGCTCCAGGGTCAAAAATTGGAACGATGGTCTCTGTAAAATAGTGAGTTGTGAATGTACAACAGCACACATAAATAAGGCCAAACCTAGTAAAGATGATGCTTGGCAATGTATTTCCTCTAACATACTCGATTACATAAAAGAGTGAATATTTTTTTCCCCTTTTCTCTCTCCTATTTGACTGGACTCTTCAAATTGTTGATTGTACGTCTGTTGTTTTTTCTTTGATTTGAATGGATGTTATGATGTGTTATAAGTAAAATACAATAAAAAGTTGATCACAGAAAAGTAAATCATTAATGAGGAGATCAAATCGCGTCATCTCATATTTACTAATCACGTAAAGCGCAGGTCAAGCGGGTCGTGACCTCAGAGATACCGTGGTAAATGAGCAGCTGCTGATGGACTGACAGCAGCAGAATAATGATGATGACGACGAGTCTTTGGTTAAGATGTGTGAAGATGTGTGCATCCTGTTTCCTCTGTCTGTCTGTAAGAATCACAACATGAGTCTGTCCTGCCAGTGTAAAAACACCTAGAGATGATCAACAATTAATTATGCAAATAAATGCAGTATGCATTGTTGATGTTGTGATGTCATCACAGCTGTCAATCATTCTCTCAATGAGAAACTTGACTCTTAAAGGATCAGTGTGCATTTGTCGCATGACAACCCTAACCCTTCGGTGTAATAAGTCAAAGTGATGTTATTATTGATCTGTTAATCCACATAATTAAACCTGAGTTATTGATTGGGAGCGTTTCATTGCTGCTGTTGAGTCACTCTAGTGTGTGTGTGTGTGTGTGTGTGTGAGTTAGTGAGTTTAGTGAGTGTGTGTGTGTGTGTGTGTGTGTGTGAGTGTGTGAGTTAGTAAGTGAGTGTGTGTGTGTGTCTATGTATTGTGATTGTATGAGAGAAGGAAGTTAGTGAGTGTGTGTGTGTGTGTGTGAGTGAGTGAGTTAGAGAGAGTGTGTGTGTGTGTGTGTGTGTGTGTGTGTGTGTGTTTGTATGTGTTTGTGTGAGTTAGTGAGTTAGTGAGTGTGTGTGTGTGTGTGTGAGTGTGTGTGAGTTAGTGTGTGTGAGTGTGTGTGAGTTAGTGAGTGTGTGTGTGTGTGTGTGTGTGTGTGTGTGTGTGTGTGAGTGTGTGTGAGTTAGTGTGTGTGTGTGTGTGAGTGTGTGAGTTAGTGAGTGTGTGTGTGAGTGTGTGTGAGTTAGTGAGTGTGTGTGTGTGTGTGTGTGTATGAGTTAGTGAGTGTGTGTGTGAGTGTGTGTGTGTGTGTGTGAGTGTGTGTGTGTGTGTGTGTGTGTGTGTGTTAGTGAGAGTGTGTGTGTGTGTGTGAGTTAGTGAGTGTGTGTGAGTGTGTGTGAGTTAGTGAGTGTGTGTGTGTGTGTGTGTGTGTGAGTTAGTGAGTGTGTGTGTGTGTGTGTGTGTGTGTGTGTGTGTGTGAGTGAGTGAGTGAGTGAGTGAGTGAGTGAGTGTGTGTCTCTCTCTGTGTGTGTGTGTGTGTGTGTGTCTCTGTGTGTGTGTGTGTGTGTGTGTGTGTGTGTGTGTGAGTGAGTGAGTGAGTGTGTGTTTGGATTGTGTGGTGTGTGTGAGATCTCGTCTCATCTGCAGCTGTAGTTCATTGCTGTCGGTGATGAACTGATTCGGCGCTCCGGGTTCGGTTCAGTTTTGTTTGTCTGCATGCGTGAATAAAGAGGAGCGAGGTGTGTGTGTGTGTGTTGTCTTATGAAACACTCCTCACTGAGATCAGACGCAGCTATATTTTTATAGACAGCCGTGAGAAGAAGAAACAAACACACTCACCCCGGAGCAGATCATTTACTGTGTGTGTGTGTGTGTGTGTGTGTGTGTGTGTGTGTGTGTGTGTGTGTGGATGTGAGTCCGTCTGAATGAGGCTGTTCTGTAGGATGTTGCTCTGTGTTGGTGTAAATCAGCTTTGACTGATCCATGGCTCTGTCCTTCACAGATAGTGTCACTCAGAAACAGCATCCAGAAACCTCAACCTAAACTGAAGCTTGATCCCACAGACTCTCGCTACATTCTGATTTAATGGTTTTATTACATTTTAATAATCAAAAACACAGAGCCTGGTTGGTCTGTTAATAAAATCTGTTAACATTAGTAATTTTGTTGCTTTATGTTCTAATAATGACTGTTCAAAAATGGGGATAGAGCACTTTTTAAAAAAAATTCTCCAAAGTCTGCAGGCCTGTAACTCAAAAAGTATTAAAGATATCTTAATGCCCCTTTAGATATTGAGTATTAACAAACTTTCCTTTTGGCATCTTTAAATTTAAGGCCATATATGCTTCAGTTCCAGAGATATTGGAATTTCAGTTTGGCTCCAGGAGTAAATCAGTAAATTGTACATTTTCTCAATGGTCGAAAACCAAATGTGGGTTAAATAAGTAAATATTATTACAATACTAATATTTATTGTTTTGTTGTAATATTTTTAGTTGTCATAATTATAATAAAGAGTAATAATTATATTAAAATTAAAAATATAATATAAATGCTATATAAATATATAATATACTAATAAATATTTAAAAATAAAATAGTATTTGCCAAAATAATATTATATATAATCAAGTTTTTTTTGGCTAAATTGTGCATCCCTGCATGCAAGCACAGCAAACCATGAGCTCTTTAAAAAACGTTCACAATCACAATTTCAATAATTACCATAAATTTTCAAATAAAAGTATATGTGTCCCTGCAGCACAGAATCAGTCATAAGTGTCACAGGTATATTTGTAGCAATAGACAACAATACATTGTATGAGTCACAATTATACATTTCTCTTTTATGACAAAAATCATTAGGATATTAAGTAAAGATCATGTTCCATGAAGATATTTAGTAAATTTCCTACCGTAAATATATAAAAATGTTTGTCCCCAAAATCGTTCAGCCCTAACTTGTGGAATAAACTACTGACTGCAATGCATTGCATGCACACATGTCTTGTTTTATTGGCAGATGAGGATGTTGTTCTTGTGTTGATGACTTTATTTCTCAGTTCATGTCGTGGATGGGGGTCTGTTATTGTTTTAAATGACTAGTGAGATCTCTGTAAACGGGTTGACCAGAAACAGATGGAGGAGAAAGAGGAAGAGGAAGTAAAGCTCATTTTAACATTTCTGTCATGTCTGTGGTTTAAGTCTGTGTTGACTAACACACACACACACACACACACACCCACACACACACACACACAAAAA
>NC_056578.1:12801626-12804126 GCF_018340385.1 Cyprinus carpio | reverse complement strand
AGTGTAACTATTTAAAATCACTGTAACTGATTACAATGACATTTATTTTGTAATTAAATTATGTAATTCCGTTACATGTAACTAGTTACTCACCAACACTGCTGACTGTAAACACAGCAAGAGAACAACACCAAACTCTACACGGCTCAGTCTAAAGCGTCTGTTTTATTACACAGCATCTTCATTTCCTCTGCTGTGAGAAATGAAGCGCATAAACTGATACTGTTTGATGAAACCTCTCTCTCTCTCTCTCTCTCTCTCTCTCTCTCTCTCCCCCCCCCCCCCCTTGTTTCTTGTTCGGTCAGCTTCTCTTGTCTGTTGGTGTCAAATATAGCTGTCCATTAATAGTAAGTGTGTGTTTGAGAGGCAGATTAAAGGAGCAGAACTCTAGAACACAGAGAAAAGACCAGAGTGCACTTCAGGTGTTCAGCACACACACACACACACACTCACACACACACTCACACATACACTCACTCACTAACTCACGCACACACACGCGCACACACGCACACTCTCACACACACACACACACACACACACTCACTCACTAACTCACTCACTTGCGCACGCGCACACACACGCACAACACAACAACACCGCGGACACGCACACACACACAAACGCATGCACGCATACACTCGCATGCACACACGCACGCGCACACGCACACACACACACACACACACACACACACTCACACACACACACACACACACACACACACTCACGCGCACACACACTCACACACACACACACACTCACTCACACGCGCGCACACACCGTTATGAGCCTCTGTGTGTGTGTGTGAGTGTGTGTGCGTGTGCGCGCGTGTGAGTGTGTGTGTGTGTGTGTGTGCGTGTGTGTGTGTGCGTGTGTGTGTGCGTGTGCGTGTGTTTGTGCGTGTGTGTGTGCGCGTGTGCGCGTGTGTGTGTGTGTGTGTAAGAGATGCTTATTAGCATGTTAAACAATGATTAGCACAGGGTTATTATCATTAACTAACACTAAAACCATACAAAAATGTTGTTACTTGAATTAAAATTAACCAAAAAAAAAACAAAAAAAAACGTATTTTATTTTGGAAAAATTTGTGCTAAAAAACAAACTAAAAAACTAAAATAAAATTTAAAAAATAAATAAATAATATAATAATAATAAATTAATAGTATGGACATATAGTTTAAATAATAAAAATGACTAAAACACAACAAAATTATCAAAAAATTAACCAAAATTAAAGTACAAATATAAAAATGAAGTGAAAATATAAAAGTAAAATCAAATTCAAAATATGGACAAAACCTATAATAATATCTCAGTGATACTAAAATAACACTAGAACAGCAGCATTGATAGACTAAATGAACAATAATTGAAATATTTAGAATTATTGAAATACATTTGTAAATGTTTCAAGACACTTTCTGTTATTTGGATCTGGTCTATGGTCATATTTGTAATTGAATACTGATAAATATAATGTGTTTATAATAATATATGATGATGTCACAGTCTCAGCCAATCAGAAGATATTTGATCCTCTCATTATCTGACAACCGGGAAAAATATTATTTTTTTTCACAGTCTCAGCCAATCAGAAGATATTTGATGTTTAATGAACAGTTTCAGTAATTATTCATGTGTTCCTGTGCTTATCTGGTCACTGGGGTGAATATTATTGATTTGTTTATATATATTTTAATATATTATATTAAATATTTATTTTTATGTTATTTATATATATATTAATATTTAATATAATATTTTGTATTTTTATTTATGTTTCAATATAGTGAAAACAAATAAGGCTGATAAATATAGATCATGATGGCAGTGTTTGAATGCGATGTTCATTCTGGAGACGTTCAGATCTTTGTCTGCCAAACAACATCAGATGAAGAGCTCATTTTAATAATAATCAGGAGTTTGTGTGCTAATTGCATTCTGACACATTTAACTCTCATTACAGATTCTGATCATCATATCCTTGTGTTTGTGCATCAAGCGCTTCATAATGAGCTCTTGTTAGTAATTATGTTAGTGTTTGAGGGGTTGACTGTTCGAAGGTGAAGTGTTGAAGGTATAAATACTTCAGTATTAATAATGTCTTGACATGAGCATCTCTTATCATCAGTCGTCCAGTTAATCACTGCATTAATCACTCAAAGAGGTTTGAATCAGACTTTCTCAAAACCTAGACAACACACCAACACACATGTGATGCCCAGTGAGGTTGTCTAGATAGTCAGCTCACTAGTGTTTAATGTTATTGATGTGAATATTATTTTGAAGGGACATGAATGAATGTCTTTATGTCTGTGTGTTTCTCCTCTCAGTGCGATATCTACTGAAGAACAACTTGAGTCCTGATCTGTGTAACGAAGACGGACTGACGGCCCTGCACCAGGTGAACACACACACACACACTCACACACGCACACACACACACACACGCACACACACACACACACACACACACACACACACACTCTCTCACACA
>NC_056578.1:12724126-12789126 GCF_018340385.1 Cyprinus carpio | reverse complement strand
ATTCTAATATGATGATTCATTATCAAAGTTGGAAACAGTTCTGCTGCTTAATATTTTTTCAGAACATGTGATACTTTTTTAGGATACTTTGATGAATAAAAAAGTTAAAAAAATAAATAAAAAAAGCTAGTTTTTTAAAATATAAATATTTTGTAATAACAATATACACACTACTGGTCAGTAATTTGGGGGTCAGTATTTTTTTTTTTCTTTCTTTTTTTTTTTAAATAAAATCAATACTTTTATTCAGCAAGGACGTGTTAAATTGATAAAAAGTGATAATAAAGAAAATATATTATTAGAATATATATTATTAGAATTTTTTTTATTATTTTGAATAAATGCAGTTCTTTTAACCTTTTATTCATCAAATATATTAGACAGCAGAACTGTTTCCAACACTCATAATAAATCAGAATATTAGAATGATTTCTAAATGATCATGTGATAGACTGGATGTTACATGTGACACTGAAGGCTGGAGTAATGATGCTGAAAATTCAGCTTTGCATCACAGGAATAAATTATTTTTTTTTAAAGTATATTCAAATAGAAAACTATTATTTTAAGTTGTAATAATATTTCACAATATTACTGTTTTTTCTGTATTTTTGATCAAATAAATGCAGGCTTGATGAGCAGAAGAGACTTCTTTCAAAAACATTAAAAATAGTAATGTTTCCAAACTTTTGACCTGTACTGTATAAATACAAACACATGCATGTATATATTCTGAAAATATTTCCATGTATATATTTATTATTTATGTAATTGATATCATATATAAATATTTTAAATGTATAAACTTAATATATTTTTCTTAAATATATACATGTATGTGTGTGTATTTATACATGTGTACACTAAACTTATACAAACTCAAAACATGCAACATTAAAAATATATATTATTAAATATTTTTTAAAAATAAATTTAGCAAATGTAACATCTTTGATTTTTTTTAAACTTTCACACAACATATTAATACAGTCCATTTATTCTGTCAATCACAGTTTACTTGAGTTTCATATTATTGTCACAATTCTATTGTTATCATGAATATTAATAACACAAATAATAATATTATTATTATATGTATACAAAGTAGCAACAGTAATCTTTTTTTAGCTCATTAACCTTTATTTTTTATTCATATTTTCACAACTTAAATTATTGTTGCATAATACATATCTTTTTTTTATATCAGCATTTTATTACACAACAGAGTACAGTGTAATTTACAGTAGTTTTTAACATGCTCTTCATTTCAAATCTGAGATGTTTTATTTTCACACAGAACAGCATATTATAATCAATATGTTCTGGACCACGCATTACATATTTCATTAAAGGGATCATCAAAAGCTCAAGTTGATATGATTCTTTAAGGTCTTAATGAAAAGTCTATAACATGCTTTGGTTCAAATTTCTCAATAGTAATAACAAAAATGATCATTCTCTCATCATTTACTCACTCTTGTGTCATTCCAAGCCCATAAGACTTTTTCATCTTCAAAACACAAATGAATATTTGTGACCCTGGAGCACAAAACCAGTCATAAGGGTACATTTTTTTGAAACTGAGATGTATTCATCATCTGAAAGCTGAATAAATAATCTCTCCATTGATGTGTGGTTTGTTAGGAGGACAATATTTGTCTGAGATACAACTATTTGAAAATCTGGAATCTGAGGGAGCAAAAAAATCTAAATATTGAGAAAATCATCCTTTAAAGTTGTCCAAATGAAGTTCTTAGCAATGCATATTACTAATCAAAAATTAAGTTTTGATATATTTACGGTAGGAAATTTACTAAATATCTTCATGGAACATGATCTTTACTTAATATCCTAATGATTTTTGTCATAAAAGAGAAATGTATAATTGTGACCCATACAATGTATTGTTGTCTATTGCTACAAATATACCTGTGCTACTGATGACTGCTTCTGTGCTGCAGGGACACATGTTTTAATAGAACCTGAGAAGTTTCTGTCCGGTTACTGAAACTCCATGTAATCATAACTTTGAACAGAAGGTTCAAAAAGGTCATAAATGCATCTTAAACTGAGATCCAAGTCAGCGTGATGCAGGAATCAGTCAGCGCACAGCTTCAGTGTAGATCAGGTGATCTGACAGGATCTCCAGCTGTTGTGATGTTCTGACCTCCTTGTTTGCGCAGACGCAGCCTGACGATGTTCCTCGAGCGCTGGGGATCCTGAAGGACGGCGGCCGACAGAACGGCTGCATCTCCAGCACTCCAGTGCCGCCTGTGTCTAACGGTGACCCCGTGACCCCTGACCCCTGTGACCCCGACCCGGCGCCCTCCGCCGAGGAGCTCAAGCCCAAAGAGCGGGCGCAGACACTGTCCGAACTCAAGAAGCAGCGCGCCGCGGCCAAACTCCTCGTCCAGCCCGTCCTCAACGGCCACCTGGGAAACGGCTCGACCAAACCCAGCGCAGAAGATCCTCGCATGCCGCAGGTCTCGTCCAATGGCAGCGCGGTCTACTTCACGCCGGCCAGCGGAGACCCGCCCCTGCTGAGGTTCAAGCAGCCAATAGAAGACGAGGATCCCAAGAGTGACAGCTGCTGCTGCGTCTCATAAGGCGCACCGCATACTTCCAGGAACTGAAAGGATAAGTTCACTTCCAGAATAAAAATCTCCTGATAGTCAAGGCGCTTTCGCAGCGGAGGAAGCTTTCCGTAATTCCCAGAACTTCCTCAAAAAGCGGGATCTTCCGCTAATAGTTCTAGGAACTATAGAAAGCTTCCTTCGGAGTGAAAGCGGAGGATCGCGAGTGTCTGATTGGCTGAAGCCCATCAGTGCGTTTATTTTTCATTGCAAACCTTGAAGTCTGAAGAGGCGTTTGGGATGAACCCTGTGCGGGAACGGGAACTTCTCAAAGCGGGAGGAAAGGATCTCATTCAGGCTTCCCAGGTTAAATGTGTGAGTTAAGCTTCTCTGTTTCACGATTCGTTCCAGCTGTGTAATGTGTGATTGGTGTACAGACAGACCCCCGCCGCTCTCCTGTACAGTATTTATTTGTATATGTGCATAGAGCCACTCTTCTATAAGATTATTTATTGTATTCCAGAGAGATGACGTGACGGACGGAGCACAGAAGACTCAGTATTTTTCTATGACAGTGTTATAATGAACAGATGAAGTATATGAACTCACATTTCACACTCACATCACGAGAACATAATAGCCTGTGATATTTTTTGCATCGTGACATTATTTTCATGACAGGTCAACAACAACAAAAAAAGCTGCAGGTGACTGTAATTTAATTTAAATCAGCTGCACAGTAAATACTAACATGATGCATAAATGCAAAATAATTTAAATAACAAATTAAATGTATAATTTTTTTTCTATTATAGTAATTTTACAGACATTTTAAGTGAGATTTTGTGAATCGCTTACTGTTATGAAAATGTCACGGTGAAAAAAAATAATAATAATTTGTGACCCTGGAGCACAAAAGCAGTCATAACTAGATGATTTCTCTTTTATGACAAAAATCATTAGGATATTAAGTAAAGGTCATGTTCCATGAAGATATTTAGTAAATTTCCTACCGTAAATATATCAAAACTTAATGTTTGATTAGTAATATGCATTGCTAAGAACTTCATTTGAACAACTTTAAAGATGATTTTCTCAATATTTAGATTTTTTTGCTCCCTCAGATTCCAGATTTTCAAATAGTTGTATCTCAGACAAATATTGTCCTCCTCACAAACCATACATCCTCCAGGGTCACATTTTTTAGTTCATCAGAACCCAAATAGGTTTTGTGCTCCAGGGTCACATTTTTTAGTTCTTTTGATGTGAAATATGACCTAAATGTGTTTATATGAAGGAAGTGTTGATCAGAACCCTTCATATACTGCTCCCTATGAAGGGTTTATTTATTTCGTTGGATCCGCTCGATTGTGGCGCTCTGCTCTCGGGTGCCAAAGTCTTCCAGAGTGATGGACATCAGAAACAGCCAATGAGGTTCCAGTGCCACTCCCGTAGCCCCGCCCACTCCTCGACACTCGCTGCATTCATGCGTCAGAGGCGGGAAAGAATTTAAATAATGCTTGGAATGCGTTTTCTTCAGATGATGGAAAGGGTGTTCGTGAAAGGAGTGATTATAGAACAGATCAGACAGTATTCTGTAGCCTGTGATTCTAAAAACTGAAATATGAATAGAGTTCACATGCGAGGAGTTCGGCTTCCATTTCTACTGAGAAGCATGAAGGGAAAAGAGCATCACAACTACTGATTTTATAATTTACTGGAGTCTACTGATCACTGTATTAACATGTTTTCAATAAATTGTATATTTTGATCCGTTTGTAAACCTTTTCTGTCATCAGTGCTTATGAAGTGTGTGATCATCGATCCATCGCTGCACGGATCTCTGGGATTGTTTGTGGAAAGCGCAGACTGATGTTAAAGGAAGTGATTATTGTGTCATCAGCGTTTTTAGAGTTCGCTGGCAAGCGATGAGCCACAGTGAGTCAGCAGTGAACGAGCGATGAGGAAGAAAACACTGAGACATGTGCTCACTGCAAATACTGATTCAGTCTTTCCATCAGCTGAAGTCTTCATTCCTGCTCTGTCAGCCTGGGTTTAAATTCTACATTTCATTTATATTTAATATATATCATGTTAAAATATAACATCTTGCAGAATAAAACAAAATTTCATTGCATAAAGGTGATTAATTATCAAGAAAATGTGTTATGTTTTTAAAGAAGTATCTTCTGCTCGTGCAATTATTTGATAAAAAATACAGAAAAATCAAAAATATTGTGAAATATTATTAGAATTTAAAACAGCTGTTTTCTGTGTGAATATCTGTTAAAGTGTAATTTATTTCTGTGATGTGCAGCTGTATTTTCAGCATCATTACTCCAGTCTTCAGTGTCACATGATCTTCAGAAATCATTCTAATATGATGATTTGAAGAAACATTTCTGATTATTATCAATGTTGAACACAGTTGTGCTGCTTATTTTAGTAAAAAGTTTAAAAGAACAACATTTATTTAAAACAGAAATCTTATATTAAATTCTTGTTGTAAAATTTTGTGCATTACCATTCAAAAATTTGGGGTCAGTAATTTTTTTCATTCTTTTTTTAAAATAAATCAATACTTTTATTTAGCACGGGTGTGTTAAATTGATAAAAAGTGATAGTAAAGATTGTAGTTAGTAGTAAAAAATATAGTTCGAAAAAATTTCTGCTTTGAATAAATGCTGTTCTTTTGAACTTTTTATTGATCCGAACTTTTGAACTGCAGTATATAGAATTTTCCATCTTATGATATTGGTTTATTAATAATGCTCTGTTCTCTTGGCGTGTTTCTGTGAATATAGATGATGCAGGTCAAGCAAGGCTCAAACTCTCAGTGAAGGAGAAAAATAACGCTCTGTTTTCTTCTTGGGTTTCAATGAAGTGCTTGTCTTGTAGATTCAAATAGCAGAGGAAAACAACTCTCAGCAGGGAACATGAGCTATTAAACAGATAAACAAAGGCACAGCGTGAGTGAATGTGGAGGAGGAGGATGTTACACACACACACACACACTGTGAGTGAATAAACTGCAGCGACTGGCCTTTCTGAAGCTCCTCTATCTCACGAAGCAGCTCTGAGTCGAGGGTGTGACTCCATCCGGCCCTTTCCAATCGCTGATTCTCGTCTTTTGTTGAACCTTGATGGTGGAATAATCTCCTGAACTCCACCCGAGCAGACGAGTTCCTCACAATCTTCAAGAAACGCCTAAAACTTTGAGCATTCATTCATTCAATGAGTCTGAGCTCTTGTTTAAACAGAGAATGTGGCAGATGCATGTTGAAGTAAATAATATTCACATCAACAATCACTTACATACAAACCAAATCAACAACAAACATCGATTTATGATAATTTTTTTGAAGAAACTAAAAAACTAAAACAGAGAATGTGGCAGATGCATGTTGAAGTATTAGCTCAGATCTTAATACATTAATATTTATGTATCTTATTGTAAAGAACTACCGATAATGTTCTTATAATCTTTGATTTACACCGATCTGTTTGTGAAATGTGATGATTGTGGTCTGATGGGTTTTTATTGCTCAACAAGTGCAAGAGTTCAGGTTTGTTTGATTGACCAACAGAGCTTAATGCTCAAGCTTGTGCAAGACATTCATAACAATACAGGAAGCATGTTCAGCTTATCGTTTTTTATTAAAAGGCACATCTTGGATTATTATCTGTCAGCATTGCTCCATCAGACACATGTTGTTTCTAGCAGGAGTTTAACGAAGATCATTTAATGCTTTGATCAAAGGTCACAGTTTCCACAAAAATATTGTGCAGCACAACTGTGTTCAACATTGATAATAATCAGAAATGTTTCTTGAGCAGCAAATCATCATATTAGAATGATTTCTGAAGATCATGTGACACTGAAGACTGGAGTAATGATGCTGAAAATACAGCTGCGCATCACAGAAATAAATGACAGTTTAACAGAGATAAAATGAGAAAACAGCTGTTTTAGTCAATTTTTTATTTTTGGGTCAACTATCTCTTTAAGAGACTTTTTTTTTCTTTTTTTTTTTTAAAAAAGAGACTTTTTTTTTTTTTTTTTTTTAAACATCAATCTTACTGACCCCAATCTTTTGAAGAGTAGATTTGATAAAACATACAAAAAATGGCCAAAAAAATATATATTTTCTAAAACATATTTACAAAAATAAATATTTACATAAATATATTTTCCACCAATACATTTTGGGCCTTTTTTTTGTTTTAAATATATATATTTTGGTTTTAAATATATATTTTTTAAAACCATTTAAAAATAGATTACCCACTAACAACATATATTGAAACTAAGTCTATTTCCTATATACTTCAAAAATAAATTTCATTGAGCTTCCCTGTTCACAACATATATTTAGCATATATTTCAAATATATTTTGGCCACTAATTTCTTTTTTGCCATATGGGCAGCAGTAACAACAACAATATTAATAATAATAATAATAATTATTATTATTATTATTATTATTATATCTTTATTTAACCAGGCAGGTATAAGCTTATTTAAAAACAAGATTTTAAAGAGAATTTATACTTTTGAAAGAAGGAAGTAAATGGAAACGCATACAGACACATGGCGATGATTTAAAACAAATTCATTTGAATCAGGAACAAATGTCAAATATTTGGGAGTAAAGCATGATCATATGGGTGTTATGCACTGACTCAGCCGCCTCAGTTCCTGCTCTGAGCCAACAAACACTGTCTGTGTCTCTTTCCACTGATCAGAGATCATCAGTCTGATGCATGCATGATGCACGGATCTCAGCAGGTGTGTGTGCATGCTGCAGGCTCTCTCAGTCTGTCCTTTAGCTTCAGTCAGCAGGTGAAGTGTCACAGATGTGCAAACTCTGTACTATTTAAATGAGGGAGGAACGTTTCACCACATCCTGTGGACGCAAGTGTGATGCCGAATTCCTACAGTCAGTGCACTGATAATATCCCCTGCAGCTTCACTGATGCTGGCTCTGAGCTGGGCTCAGTTTCATTCCTGGGCAGTCGGCCTGAACGATTAACATGTCAAGACAGAGACTGTTGTTCAAACGGATCTCAAGAGCAAAAGACAGTTTACAGACTCTGCAGTCTCATTATTGGGAAGGTTTCTTCGGAAATGTTGCAGATTAAGTCACCCTATTTAAATTCTAATAAGCAGTGTAACTATTTCAATTACCTTACTTTTGATTACTTTTCTAAATTTCAAACTGTTAATCACATTCAAACATTTTAACTGTTTTAACCCACAGACTATGTTTGAGAAAAAATTATGTTTTTTTCTGAACATATAATTACATTTTTCTTAAATAACACGTACTCCCTTTCTACAGGCCCTACTGTTCTCATATCATCTGTGTCCCTGCAGCACAAAAGCAGTCATAAGTAGCACAGATATATTTGTAGCAATAGACAACAATACATTGTATGAGTCACAATTATACATTTCTCTTTTATGCCAAAAATCATTAGGATATTAAGTAAAGATCATGTTCCATGAAGATATTTTAAATTTCCTACCGTAAATATATCAAAACTTAATTTTTGGATTAGTAATATGCATTGCTAAGAACTTCATTTGAACAACTTTAAAGATGATTTTCTCAATATTTAGATTTTTTTTTTGCACCCAGATTTCCAAATAAATAGGCTGCTGTCCTCTCCTAACAAACCATACATCAATGGAAAGCTTATAGCCTATATTTATATTTCAGATGATGCATAAATCTCAATTTAAAAAACAAACTGACCCTTATGACTGGCTTTGTGCTCCAGGGCCACATATATAACTGTGATCTTCTACAAAACAACCAGCTTTAAAACACTTATTTTCTTACTGCTGAAAATGAGATCATTTACTCTGAAATCTGTTTGGTCTCCGGTACATCGTGAACACTCTTGTCGGCGGAGCTCAAAGTTCCAATAAAAATGTATCTTGACTTTATCTTGTGGTTATTTTGGGAAAACAGTTCCCCACTCGACCCCTCCTGCAGTCACTGCACCTGCCGATGCTCGCATGTGACGCAACTCTTATTTGAACTTGACCGCGTTTAGAACGCTCTCAGTGCGCGTGAGTGTGTTTTGAACGGAGGGAGGCGGGTCTTCGATCAGCTGAGGCTCGTCACACTCATATCACTCTCGTATCATATTTAGAGTTATTCGTGTCTGTGTATGTCGGAGCGATGTTTCACTGTCGGAGGAACGCTTCTGGAGCGGCTTTATTACTGCAGCGTCTGCAAGTAACGTTACCTGACGCGAGCCGCTCATTGCGTAACGACCGCTGCTCTCGTGTTTACCGGAGATTAACGGCAAGCAAAGCCGTTCTATTCCGTTCCCGTTTGTACGAGACGACTCCGTTCGGTTCGCAGCCGGATCTCGTTGTTCACGCGCGAATGGCGGCGTTCGCTTTGAACGCTGCCGCGCCGCGGCGCGAATACAGCGACGCGAGGACCGGCGATCGGAACGTTCTTAAACTCAGTGAACTCGAATCGTTCCTATCCGTTCGTTCTTCAGCTCCTGTCGCGATCCAATCCAGACGATCATCCACGACGCCCGAAAAAACGCAGGACGAACGCGCCGCTAACATTACGCAAACGGTACGTCAACTTTCCTGGAGTTCTGATGGAACTATTGCTGTTTATTTGTTGTTTATTAACATCTCCAGCACTGACAGGTGGATTCAGCCGGTTCTAGAGTTCTCGAACATGTTGCATTGTGTGCAGAACGTTTACAAGCGCTTTTGTTTCGTTCCGAGCGTTCTTCATTGAACGGGTTGCATCATGTGTTTACACTCGAGCTTGTTTCTTCTCAATGCTTGTATTGTTGTGATTTTACTTCCTCTGTCTGGATACAGAAACTCTTCCTCGAGGTTACTACAAACTCTCTGTTCTGCTGAACGCTGTGGAACGCGTGCGTTGCTGTATTTGTGAATTGTGTTGTAGGATTGAAATGCATGGTATTGTGGGGTGCTGTGGTGAAGCGGTGCAGTGTTCTCAGCTTCTCATCGTGTTTGCATTGACTGGTTTGTCTAGTTCTACTTCAGCAGCTGATCTAGTTAGTCATCTTTCACTTTCACTGTTCTGTCATTCCAGATGACGCCGCTCTTCTGCTTTCTCTCTCTCTCTGTGTGTGTGTGTGTGTGTGTGTGTGTGTGTGTGTGTGTGTGTGTGTGTGTTATTGAGTGTTTGTTCTAGTGGATGTGTGAGGAGAGCACTGGTTGTGTTTGTTGGGGTCAGCGGGAGCGTCTGGTTTTGTTGGGTTAGTCAGTGTTTGTCTCCTGGTCAAGGGTCACACACGACCTTCACACAACATCTGCTTCCTCCCTTTGTCTTTAGCTTAATAAATTCTATTTAATTTCATATAAATTCATTTTGAGTTGCACACACACATCTGGTTCCCAAGGCAGGGTTGCAAACTTCATATAAAGAGTCTGTTTGACTTGAGGTTGTGGGTTTCTGAAAGTTAATCACGTCTTTGTCCAAAAACAAACATTCTTCAGCGGGTTTCTACCTGTTTATTTTTTCAGTTGTAAAGAACTTTATTGGTCTGTTTGCTTACATATACTGTAATATTGCCAAAGCATTATACACATACAATATTACAAAAAAAAACAACTCACTCACTCACTCACTCACTCACTCACACACACTCTCACACACACACACGCACACACACTCACAAACTCACACACACACACACACACACACACACTCACTCAACCTCTCACACACACACACACTCAACCTCTCACACACACACACACACACACCACACACACACTCAAACTCTCTCTCTCTCTCAAAAACACACACACACACAAAAACACACACTCACTCACTCACACACACACACACACACAGAGTAATAAATATAGATGTGTAGTTGAGTATTCTTGTTCATCATAACGGCTGTAATGTCTCTCTCTGCATGTGTGTAGATTGTGTGTCTCACACACTCTTATCTCACACAACACACCATTGTGTCAGTTTCAGCACTGGCATGTTGCCACAAACACACACACACACACACACACACACACACACACACACACAGCTGGCGTCTCTATGGCGATGAAAGCCTGTGTTCTTTGTGTTGTTGGAGGTTGACATATTTCATGCTCATAGCTCAAAACTAAAAACGACCACTGCCACCCAACAACCAACCACCACACACAAAAAAAAAAAAAAAAAAAAAAAAACACACACACACACTGATCTGTCCAGTAAACACACTTCTCATTGACTTTTCCAGTGTTTGGATTCTGAACCTCAAACACTAGAAATTCAGAATTTGATTCTGCACAAACTCTGATGTCAGCTGGACAGACAAATCTAAAATTATTTGTGACCCGGGAGCACAAAACCAGTCATAAGGGTACATTTTTTTTGTAAAATTGAGATTTTATGCATCATCTGAAAGCTGAATAAATAATCTCTCCATTGATGTGTGGTTTGTTAGGAGGACAATATTTGTCTGAGATACAACTATTTGAAAATCTGGAATCTGAGGGAGCAAAAAAATCTAAATATTGAGAAAATCATCTTTAAAGTTGTTCAAATGAAGTTCTTAGCAATGCATATTACTAATCAAAAATTAAGTTTTGATATATTTACTGTAGGACATTTACTAAATATCTTCATGAACATGATCTTAATATCCTAATGATTTTTGGCATAAAAGAGAAATGAATAATTTTGTCCCATACAATGTATTGTTGTCTATTGCTACAAATATACCTGTGCTACTGATGACTGCTTCTGTGCTGCAGGGACACATTTGTGAATCCTCACTCACTCACGCTGCTCACGGCAGCACTGCACTCATTGGCTCTTGAGGGAGTCACTCCAGAGCTCCTGCATTCTGATTGGTTGTGGTCTGTTAAGCCCCTCCCAGTGAGGTCTTTGGCAGCTCTCAGATTCAGTGTGGTGATGGTGACTCTTTCGTGTCTCAGCAGGATCAGGTGTCGTCTGTGTCCGGCGCTGAAGGTCAGAGGTCGGATGTGGAGCCCAGTAAGACGCAGCAGCTCAGGAAGGTGTTTAAGGAGTACGGCGCCGTCGGCGTCTCCTTCCACATCGGAATCTCGCTCATTTCTCTGGGAATGTTCTACCTTGCTGTATCCAGGTCAGATTCATTTGTTTAACAAAACGGTCAACTCCATGTAATCAAATGGATTGGGACACGCTTCTAATGAACAGGTTTGACTAGTTTAATCATTTCCATGAGTACAAATCTTAATGTTAAAGCATATAATGATACTCTAGAGAATTGTGTGCTTCTAATTTTATAGCAACATGTACTCATGGAAATGACTAAAGTAATCAAACCTGTTTATTAGAAGGGTGTCCCAATACTTTTGTCCATATAGTGTATACAGTATATCTATGCAAATTCATTTTCTAACAGAATGTATGCGACTTGTTCCATCGTTTCATTTTTTTTTCCCCCTATTTATTTCTTTAATACTACATAAAGCTTTTCTTAAAAATCAATTAAAAAAAATAAAACATTCAGATTATGTTCTGTACTAATGTATCAAAGCTGTAAATCAACTACAGTTTAGTCAATAACTAAACGTCAAGAATTATTTTAATAAGTATTGTTAATGTAATTATTTCAGATATTTTAGGACATTAAGTTAAACTGAATTGAAATAAAATGTGTTGCCTTTGCAACTAGCTGAATCACATATATAAATATGTATATATGTGTGTGTATGTATGTGTGTGTGTTTCATATTTCAAAACACACCATTTTTTTAATTATTTATTGCTCGGTCACGTGTTACTCTGATTGTACTGTGGTAAAAACACTAATGCACCGCCTGCTGGGGCTCATTGCGTTTACATTCATTCATTGATTTAATCATTTATTCATTTAGCAGATGCTTTTATCTGAAGTGACTTGTACGCAGTGCTGGGAAGGTTACTTTGGAAATGTAACAGGTTAAAGACTTACCCAACTTAAAATGTAACAAGTAGTGTAACTATTTTAATTACTTTATTAATGTAACTGATTACATTTGATTATTTTTGGATTACTTTTCTATTGTTTTCAACTGTTAATCATTTTCAAACAGGCCGGGTTAACCTTACAGTAATACAGCACTCAACTCTCATTACTGTCAGACTTTCCAGATTATAATATTTTAATTTTAAAGGAGACACTGAATGTAAAATTCACTTTTACATGGTGTTTGGATGTAAATGTATCTTAGCAGTGTGTAAACACAACCACCCTCCAATGATTAAAAAAATCACTCCTTTTTTAATCCCCCAAAAACCTAAACAGTCTCACTTATCAAGCCATTATTATTATTTTTTTTTTTAGCAGTGTGATGTCATATTATTCAGGCTCTGCCTTTACATAAACCCATATACTGCAGCAAATAAGAGTTATCCAATAAGCATGCTCTAAACTCCTGAAACATTTGTGTTTCATATTTTAAAGCAGTCACTGCAATTTATGAAAAAAAAAAAAAAAAAAAAAGTCAAATCTGTTTTTGGGAGTGTGTGTGTGAAAAAAACAGATGTAACTTTATTTGTAATCCTTAACATTTTCATAAGTAACTGTAATTCAGTTACACATCTCAGTTACTGTAACTGATTACAATTACTTTTATTTTTGTATTTACATGTAGTTACATGTAACTAGTTACTTCCTATACTTTCTACCATAGCAACACCCTAGCTTCCACCCCGGGTACCCTAGCAACCGCATAGCAACACCCTACAACCAAAAATTGTAATTACACACAAGTGCGCAGTGCAGTGTACTGCTCTTTAATGCCTGCGCTGGTGTGTGTGTGTGTGTGTTTCAGCGGGTTGGACATGACGGCTCTGCTGTGTAAGCTGGGTTTCAGTGAGTCTGTGGTTCAGTCTCGGATGGCCGCTGGCACCAGCACGTTTGTGTTAGCGTACGCCGTGCACAAGCTCTTCGCTCCGCTGCGGATCAGCATCACGCTGGTGTGTGTGCCGCTGATCGTCAGACACCTCAGGAAGACTGGACTCTTCAGAGCCGGTCCAAACCGACCATAAGCTCCTCTACTCACACTCAACTCATGACACTAACTCCTCCAGTGCTTTTCTAGAGCGGGCAGTACCTCAGACGGACAGAAGTCGAATGTGAACGCTGTGATGCTTCGGGTGGTTCTCCGATCAGGACTTTCATGATTGTTTGTTAGTTTTAAGCTCTACAGTCACAGTTACGTGAAGTCTGCTGACAGTGATTTTATCAGCTGTGATTTTTCTAAATCGAAGCGTTAATGAAGATGTAATCTGCTGGTGTGTCTTATTCTAAGACAGTTGAATTGATTTAGTTCACACTAATGTTCATCGCTTCTATCAGACGGGCTTTTTTGGGAGATTTCAGGACAATTTTGAACTTTGACTGTTAATTATATTGAAAATCTCATTGTGTGATTATTATTGAAAAGTCAATGTTATATTTGGCTGTTCAGTTATATAATAAAATGTTTGCCCTATAAGGACTGTTTTTTTTCATGCATAAATGTGACTGGAGCACAAAACCGGTCATAAGGGTCATTTTTTTGAAATTGAGATTTATGCATCAAACAAATCTAAATATTGAGAAAATCATCTTTAAAGTTGTTCAAATTAAGTTCTTAGCAATGCATATTACTAATCAAAAATTAAGTTTTGATATATTTACAGTAGGAAATTTATAAAATATCTTCATGGAACATGATCTTTACTTAATATCCTAATGATTTTTGTCATTAAAGAGAAATGTATAATTGTGACCCATACAATGTATTGTTGTCTATTGCTACAAATATACCTGTGCTACTGATGACTGCTTCTGTGCTGCAGGGACATGTTTATGGTGATTCTAATGTCTCTTCTGGTTTCCAGTTTATTCTACACACAGAACATCATATTTAAATCATCAAAATAACAGAATAAACCACAGTTCATGTCATTCTGATGATCATATAATTTCATGTAGAGAAAATACATTTTATAGCATCTCAATAGTTAGACTTTGCACATTTAAAAGCAAATAAATTCTCGTCATTCATCATCTTGTCATTTTTTTTTGTGTTACATGAAAAAAAAGGGAAACATTTCACAGAAAAGAAAAAAAAAATTGAGATGGTGTTTGAGATGATCACAAAGACTGTTTTTAAAAACCTCCTTTTTATTACATATTTTGCACATTTACAACTCAAGACAGGGAACATATCAATTTTGTATGGCACACATATTCCTACAAAAATAAATAAAGAAATAACGAGGAGAATAATAACAAAGAGCAAGTTTTGAGGAGGAATGGTGCCACTTAAATAAAGACGCAACTAAAATAGTAACTATTTTGACTTAGGAGCATACCTTTTCTTTTTTTCTAGATATGAAACATGACCACTAAATGGCTTCTATGTTTTTTATTATTTTTCTAGAGTACTTAAAACTAATATTGTCACAATCTCACAAAGATTAGTTTATTTATAGGGCATTTTTGTTTACTTTTATTTAAGATTTGCAGTCACCCTTCTGAAGAAGATCAGAGGAATAGTCCCAATCATATTTACTTGGAAACAGCATTTATTTCTTCAGATATTTTATTTGAAAGACGCAGTCTGAATTGACGCTGCTGATTTATAAAAACCATATTTTCACTTAATTTCCAGAATGTATGCATTATGACTTTCCTTGAGATACTGAGATAATTATATCAGAAGCGCTCTCTAGTGCTCAGAAATGAGATTGATATTTCCGAGATATCACACAAAACTCTTGTGCAATACTGCATTGGAGAAAAAAAATGTTAAAGGGATGGTTCACCCAAAATGAAACCCTGTAACCTTTGAAAAACCCAGTTCTTCAGTGAACACTTTACAAACATTCATGAGTCGCAGTACCTTCGGCCTCCAGCAGGTGTCAGTGTTTGATCAGCATTATTCTGTTCCGAGCACAATATTAATATTCCACTGTGTGTGTTTAATCAACAATGAGTGTTTATCACAGAAAGAGACACTTCTGAAAGAAGCAGATTTATTACGTCAAAGAACACTGAACATCATATATCATAGTTACAGCTGATTTAATGACTCCTGGTTCAATTATGCTCATCTTTATATTTGCAGTATTAATCTTGCATCTCAGATGATTATTTGCACTCTATATATGGCGTTCAAATTCATGCAAATAATGATAAAGTAGCATTCTAATGCTTGTATTCTAACCTTACATGTGCAGTGCAGATACTAGTGTCTATATTTCAGAACATTGTCCATTATGGATGTGATTCATATACAGTCTGCAGAGGCACTGTGAAGCATCAGTGTGTGTGTGTGTGTGAGAGAGTGCATGTGTGTGCACGAGTGTGTGTGTGGGCGTGAGTGTGTGTGAGTGTGTGGGCGTGAGTGTGTGTGTGGGCGTGAGTGTGTGTGAGTGCATGTGTGTGTGCGTGTTTGTGTGTGTGTGAGTGTGTGTGTGTGTGTGTGTTTGTGAGTGGGCGTGTGAGTGAGTGAGTGAGTGAGTGAGTGAGTGAGTGTGAGTATGTGTGTCATTTATTATTGTGTGGTTTGGGAGTGTGTGTGTTCTGTGTGAGTGAGTGTGTGTGTGTGTGTGTGTGTGTGTGTGTGTCTGTGTGTGTGTATGTGTGTGTAAATGTGAGTGTGTGTGCGTGTATGTGCATATGTGTGTCCGTGTGTGAGTGAGTGTGTGAGTGTGTGTATGGGCGTGAATGTGAATGTGTGTGAGTGTGTGAGAGTGCATGTGTGTGTGCGCGTGTGTGTGTTTGTGAGTGTACGTGTGAGTGTGCATGTGAGTGAGTGAGTGAGTGAGTGTGTGTGCATGCGTGAGTGTGTCCGTGTGTGTGTATGTGTGTGAGTGAGTGTGTGTGCATGCGTGAGTGTGTCCGTGTGTGTGTATGTGTGTGTGTGTGCATGCGTGAGTGTGTCCGTGTGTGTGTATGTGTGTGTGTGCAGACAGGAGGCTGTTCCTGTGAGGCTCACAACACCCCCGTGTCTCTCCCCCCCACATCCCCCACATCTATGTACAAATTGGTGACAGTGATCGGCCGCTGCAGCGCTGCTCATCCGGACGCTGTCGGAAAGTGCTTTCAAACCCTGCAGACGCCAGCGAGGCTCCTGGGAGCCGCTGTCTGAGGAGCACAAATGTTCCAGTGTGGAGAGCTTCATCTCCTGCAGACGGTCAGTGTGTCACCGCATCAAACTCCAGCGCTGATGAACCCGCCACGATACACAGAATATCTGAAGATTATGAGAGCAACGTCAGCTTATTTCACTGAGCAGATCATAGAAAATACAGCAGGACTCTCATCATCCACAACAACATCCAAACATCCAAAACTAGCTTTTGAGTGTTAAACCATACACACGTCACCATTTATTGTCACCAAATATTGGATTCAATCTTTTTGTCAGCTTACCATTAGCACAGGTTTTGTAAGAAATAGGTTGTAAGCCTCAGTGGTCTGAGCTTATGGATAATTTGTCAGTTTTCACTCAGAAACTGAGGAGCAGGAGTCCAGATCAATGAGGCATAATAAAAAAGAAAATAGTAAATAATGCATATAATTTGTTTTGCTGATGTATCTGCATTTTTATCTGGATTTTCAAGAATATATTTTACTCACAATTTTTACTCAATGCAATATTTTAGCTTTGCAAAACCAGTGACATGCATATTAATTATAAAAGTGCCAAAGGAGCTAAGAGTTTATTATTTCCCAGAACTTTTCCAGACTTTTAAATTGAGGCTTATTCATATTTACAGGTTTTCCAAGACAGTGGTTGTTCTGATTCTTTAGAGACAAAAAAAAATATATACTAATTTATTATATATATATATATATATATATATATATATATATATTATAATAATATGAAGATCTGATAGATCAGATAAATATACATTTATTTAAAAAACATAATATGAAGATCTGATAGTTGAGTGCATTTTAACAGTTCACAAAATAGTTAAATAAAATGCATCTTAATAATAATGTCTTAAATCAAGATACATTTACTGTAGATGCAAAATGACTTTTTTAAAGACTATATTAAAAGGAAGTGAGTTTACCATTAAATCAAGAACAAATATCTTCCGAAGGAGTCAGAAAATCAGCTTCATTCAAATGGGTTTTCATTCTTTATTGACAGATATTTGTTCTTTTTTTAAGCATAAACACACTTTATATTTCTCAGAAAATAAATCTTAAGTCATTGTTATTCCAAAAAATTAAGATTTTTTTTTTTTTATATGTGTGCTGGAAAACAAAACAGAAATACCAAGTGAGAAGAAAACTATTTTTTGATTTTTGGTTATAAAAAAATCAAAAGAATTAAAGTCTCGTGATCATCTGAAAGGACAGGATCGTTAGTGGACGAGCCACTGATCACATTCCTGCTGTTTTTATAAACATGATCAAAAGAATCACACACTTCAAACAGCAGTCGCTCTGTTCGTCCACCTTCCCTTCAGTTTCTCATATTATCTCTCCATATTTATCTCTCTCTGTGAACTTCTGTCATCTGTGCATCATGGCTCAGATGTGTGTGTTATAAATGCAAACACACACACACTCACACTCTCTCACACACACACACACACACACACACTCTTACAGGACGAGTTATTTATTTTTCCACAAAGTTTTTTTCAATGAGTTTCTGCGCAGATTTGAATGTGAATACTGAATCAGGCAATTATTGGGAGTTTTCAGTGCTGGAGATGCGAGGTGTTCCAGTGCTGACAGAGAAAGAAAGAGAAGGCAGAAGAAAGGCACAGCCGTGTCAGTGTTTTCTGACAGCTCAAGGTTTGTGTGTTTCTGCTCATCTCGTCTCGTCTCGGGCTCCGTTTCATTCGACATACAGCCGCATGAACATCACTGACCGCAGACCAGCTCCACACATCAGGTTACTAATCAACACCTACAGAGAAAACCACAACAAACATGAGCTACTTCACACCATACTTCCTAAAAAACAGTCAAATCTCCACTGAACTGACTGAGCTGAATAATGACACTATTGCCTTCAGTAGAGCTGCTTTACTGCAGAATTTGTCTCATATTTATGTTCACATCCTTACTTTTCCTGTTTATTGCTATTAATGTGATATTAAAGCACTATATATATATATATATCCCATGCAGCAATGTAACTGCTGTGGTACACTTTTTACACTTTTTTTTTTAAGTGTAAAAAGTGTACCACACCAGTGAGAGTTTTTGGACCTTTATTTATTGAGATTTATCAAAAAAAAAAAAAAAAAAAAAAAAAAAAAAAAAAAATATATATATATATATATATATATATATTAGAATTATGTGTGTGTGTGTGTGTGTGTGTGTGTGTGTGTGTGTCATTTTTCTATTATTTATTACATATTTAACGAATTTTTTTTATTACAGATTGTATGATTTAAACTTTTTTTATATAATATTTGTCAAATATTTCATGGATTTTATTATATATTCATATGTATATATTTATATATATATATATATATATATATATGTATATGTATATATATATATGTATGTATGTATATATACACTTTTTTCTTACATTTGCAAAATGTAAACTATATTACTGTCCAGCTGTAACATTTTTTTGGCAATTTTTTTGCATATTTATACATACTGTACATACATGCATATATATACATATATAAAAATACAAAATATAAAAAAATTGACAATACATTTATATTGATACAGAGCATATTTACATATATTATTGCTGTAAAAGCATTTAAAAATGTATTTTGCCCTCCATATATTTCAATCCAACAAAATACATTCATATATGTCAAATTTCATGAAAAACTTTGTTTGTTGACTATAACGTGTGAGCATAGCAGATTTAAATAAAAATAAGTAATGAATAAAGCCTAAAAGTAGGGTATGTTAAGAAATATGTTTTCTTGCCCCTGAATTACATTTTGAAATATATTTTGGTATATGAAGGTTGAACCTAACATTTTTTCAGTTTAAAAAATATATTGTATTGAGGTTCGCTGTTTACATATATAATATAATATAATATAATATATATATATATATATATATATATATATATATATATATATATATATACATATACATGCATGCATGCACGCACTCACGCACACGCACACACACACACACACACAAATATATATATATATATATATAGGCTATATATATTTTAGATAAATCTCAGCAAATAAAGGTACAAAGGCTGTCACTGGGGTGGTACACTTTTTACACTAATATGTAATCTACTTTTCAGGTACTGATATGGACTCTTTAGGTACAAATGTGTAGCTTTTAAAAAGGTAGTTGTATGTGTTACTCAAATCATTGATAATAAGCGTGTTACTCCTGCATCCGCCGGTCTGTAGGTGGCGCTCACGAGCCGCGGCCCCTCACACATGCTCCTCAAAGCGCCTGGAACACAAACAGACACACAATTTCTTTCAATTAGCAGGAGTCAGGCAGCTCAATAAATTTGAGTTTGTCGTGAGAGACGCGAGTGCGCTGTACTTCGACTCGCTCGTAATGAAGAGTAATGTGAGCGCGAGCTGCTAACCAGACGCTCACAGATGACCCCCAAACACACACACCAGGAGCCAGTCGATCAGAAAGTTTAATCTGGATCAGGATTTGGAGATCTCATGTTTTGCGATCCAGGATATTATTTTTGTGTCGGTTTTTCAAAGCAAGATTGGATTGGATCACTCTGATCCAGATACACACTTTTCAAATTTCCAAATCTGGATAAGTGCTCTACGGAGCCCCTTAAGGGACATGGTGATGGAGAAAAACAAACAGAAAAGCCAATGTTTTTGATTCTAGTTTTGCTTTGCATTTACACAAATAACTACTTCTGACTGCTCCGTCTCTGATGATTGTGCCAATGTAGTTTACAATCAGTAATTAAAAAAACTTTTAATTAAATATAATATTTTTGTCTGATATTGAGAGATGTTTGGGGATGTATTACATGTTATAAATGTTGTATTTTTAAAAAAAAAGTTTTATTCATTTTTTGTTCCTGAGATCCACGCTTCTGCTGTGATCAGAATAATCCAGTTTTTTTGGATCAAAAGTATCCCAATATAACTAAAACAGTTTTGAACAACACAAACTGAGGATTCAATCCAGATCAGAACCAAGATTTCAGGATCCTTTTTTCTCATTTAACCCATTTTTTTGGCCAAATCCGATCAGATTACTTTTGAAGAGCTGATCTTTAACAGCGACCCGAGTCTCTTCACAGAAGAAACCAGAACATCTTCAACAGAAGGACAGCCTTCAGCTCTCTCCGTAATGACAGAAGACATCGAGCGTTTCTCCTCAAATGAAAGACATCTGTCACGGATCGAGGGTCTTTCCTCTCCAAAGCAGCGTAATATCAATAATATTAACTTCAGCACATAATAAACCTGCGACTCGGACACAAATCAGCCCACACACCCGCACTGATATTTCACTACTGCGAGGAATCGATTTTGCAATATGGGGGTCTATCAAAGGAACATCTGGATGGTGAATCTCTGCGATTTGCAGATGATGCTGTAGTTCGAGGCTCCTGCAGAGAAATAGGATTAATTGAAGGTAGAGAAGAAAAGCTTTGGTCTGAAGACTGCGATGCCAGAAGAACAGAAGCAGGATGGTTTCTCTCAGTAGATGACGCTCGGCCTCTTTTCCACTGAAACGGTGCCAAGGCTCAACCGGAGGATCGGTGAAACTCTCTCAGATCCGGCCCATGATTCCATCAACTGATACAGAAAATACATAATCTGCAGACAGAGAAACACTTCACATGTTCTCAACGAAAACAGACAAAAGTGATCTTAAAATCAAACTCTGACATACTATATTTGTATAGCATATAAAGGTTATAATATATATATATAAAGAGATGCAAAAGCCTCTTAAGTGCCATCTGAAATTTTCTTCTAATTCTATATTTATTTTCAGTTATTTCAGTTATTTAATTGCATAGAAAAGGACCTATACATTGCCATTAGAGTAAAATTACTGAACCTAGTAAAAAATAAAATATTCTATTAGGCATTTAGAGGCTTTTGCATCTGAACTCTTTTTTTTTTTTTGCAAATATTTTTTAGGGTGAGAGATATTTGATTCTATTAGATATATTTTAATTATTTTTAAAATATATTCAGAATTATGCATATATTCTTTTCATTACTATTTATCAATATAAATATATAGATCAATAATAAAAATAAAAAAATAAAAAAATTTTTAATAATATATTAATATAAATAATAAATATTGTGTGTGTGTGTGTATATATATATATACATTTATTAATTCAATAATATGCATTAAAATGTAGGCATATTGTTAATAATATATTAATATAGATACATTTATTTATATTTATAATAAATATTTATATATTTTTATGTCAGTAGTTATTCATTCATATTTGACATTTTTGCATTTACTTTGTATAGAATAGAAGAGGCCTCATTATTACATTTTAATATTAATTAATGTAATACTAAATTATATACATGCATATATTTAAAGACTGATTTTGGGCATTTTTATATTATAATATTTCCTTAATATAATATTAAAAATAATGACCTATAACATATTTATGATAATATAGTGTTTATATAGATAATTATATATTTTAATATCCACATTGTTATAAAAATGATTTATGTTTAAAAATATTTATATTTTCATATGTATTTTTGGCTGTATTTGTATAGGACAGTAGAGACTGAGGGAGAGAGAGGGACACAGTTATGAGCATGATACGATCAGATGGTTTGTTGTATATTTTGTTTGTGTTTGTCTGTGTATTTCTGCATTAGAACAGACCCGAGGCTCACTTTTGTCAGGAGCAGAATAGCTGGTCTGATCAAACCAGAAAAGCTGCATAAAACTATACCAGAGAAGAGAGGAGCACAGAAATATTAGTAATTGTTGGTCTGATTGTGCTGCAGGCTGTTGTTTGGCGTCAGTGAGGGCCGTCACGACCGAAGCCACAAACACAACATCACTCAGAGAGAAAGAGAGATGCAAAGAGACGAATAATTCAGTTTGTAATGACTTCTCCGCACAACACCTTCATGTAATTCCATTATGGATTTTGCCATAAAGTGATAAATTCATTATTCAGGTGGACAGTAAAAAGCAGCAATAACATCCTCTAATATGCACATTATTCACGGCGTTACTCCGAGAAGCTGATTTCTGGTGCTCTCCTCTTTCATTTATGAAGCTCTTTCTCAGGCTGTGATGGGAACGGGATGCATTGTTCTAAAAACTGAATTAGCAACGGCGTCCCGTCACTTTAGCGCCGTGGCTAATGTGAACTCGAGGCACGGAGGCTTTTTGCCATCATCTGTTTAAAAGGCTTTTTTTCTGAAAGACATTGGCTCAGGTTTATGACACTGAAACACGTGTGAAAACCAATAGCTGCTTCCATGCAAACGCTGTAGGATCATGTGTCTGGAATCAGCTTTGCAGACTTTCCAGATCTGAATCTGGTTGACAAAAAGGTCAAATTTACTTTAGATATGATTTATGTTACTGAATATCCCTCAGCATAATAATCTGATAATTTTAACATTGTCTGAAAAAATTGGAGTCGTGCAAAACACTGCAAGAAAGGTGTTTGTTAAGTGCTGTGTGATGCTGTTGTCAAGGTGGTGCTGTGCAGTTGTAGGGTGTTGCGATGCTGTTGTCAAGGTGTTGCTGTGCAGTTGTCAGGGTGTTGTGATGCTGTTGTCAAGGTATTGCTGTGCGGTTGTCAGGGTATTGCGATGCTGTTGTCAAGGTATTGCTGTGCGGTCATCAGGGTGTTGCTGTGCTGTTGTCAAGGTGTTGCTGTGCGGTCATCAGGGTGTTGCGATGCTGTTGTCAAGGTGGTGCTGTGCAGTTGTAGGGTGTTGCGATGCTGTTGTCAAGGTGTTGCTGTGGTGGTCATCAGGATGTTGCAATGCTGTTGTCAAGGTGTTGCTGTACGGTCATCAGGATATTGCAATGCTGTTGTCAAGGTGTTGCTGTGCAGTTGTTAGGGTGTTGCGATGCTGTTGTCAAGGTATTGCTGTGCGGTTGTCAGGGTGTTGCGATGCTGTTTTCAGGGTGTTGCTATGTGGTTCTCAAGGTGTTGCTATGTGGTTAACAAGGTTAGGGTTAGGGTTTGAGTTTAAAACCATGTGTGGGTGTCAAGGTGTTGCTATCCGGTTGTCAAGGTGTTGCTGTACTGTTCTTTTAGGATGATACTTTTTCGGGTGTCAAGGTGTTGCTGCGTGGTCATCAGGGTGTTGCAATGCTGTTGTCAAGATATTGCTGTGCGGTTGTCAGGGTGTTGCAATGCTGTTGTCAAGGTGTTGCTGTACGGTCATCAGGATATTGCAATGCTGTTGTCAAGGTGTTGCTGTGCGGTTTTGAGGGTGTTGCGAAGCTGTTGTCAAGGTGTTGCTGTGTGGTCATCAGAGAGTGGCGATGCCATTGTCAAGGTGTTGCTGTGCGGTTGTCAGGGTGTTTTGATGCTGTTATCAAGGTATTACTGTGCGGTTGTCAGGGTGTTGCAATGCTGTTGTCAAGGTGATGCTGTGCAGTTGTCAGGGTGTTGTGTTGCTGTTGTCAAGGTATTGCTGTGCGGTTGTCAGGGTGTTGCAATGCTGTTGTCAAGGTGTGGTGCTGTGTGGTCATCAGGATGTTGCAATGCTGTTGTCAAGGTGTTGCTGTACGGTCATCAGGATATTGCAATGCTGTTGTCAAGGTGTTGCTGTGCAGTCGTCAGGGTGTTGCAATGCTGTTGTCAAGGTGTTGCTGTGCGGTCATTAGGGTGTTGCAATGCTGTTGTCAAGGTGTTGCTGTGCGGTTTTGAGGGTGTTGCGAAGCTGTTGTCAAGGTGTTGCTGTGTGGTCATCAGAGAGTGGCGATGCCATTGTCAAGGTGTGTTGTCAGGGTGTTGTGATGCTGTTGTCAAGGTGTTGCTGTGCAATTGTTAGGTTGTCAGGGTGTTGCAATGCTGTTGTCAAGGTGATGCTGTGCAGTTGTCAGGGTGTTGTGATGCTGTTGTCAAGGTATTGCTGTGCGGTTGTCAGGGTGTTGCGATGCTGTTGTCAGGGTGCTGCTATGTGGTTGTCAAGGTGTTGCTGCTTGGTCATCAGGGTGTTGCAATGCTGTTGTCAAGGTATTGCTGTGCGGTTGTCAGGGTGTTGCGATTCTGTTGTCAGGGTGCTGCTCTACGGTTATCAAGGTGTTGCTATGTGGTTAACAAGGTTAGGGTTAGGGTTTGAGTTTAAAACCATGTGTGGGTGTCAAGGTGTTGCTATCCGGTTGTCAAGGTGTTGCTGTACTGTTCTCAGGATGATACTTTTTCGGGTGTCAAGGTGTTGCTGTGTGGTCATCAGGATGTTGTGATGCTGTTGTCAAGGTGTTGCTGTGCAGTCGTCAGGGTGTTGTAATGCTGTTGTCAAGGTGTTGCTGTGTGGTCATTAGGGTGTTGCGATGCTGTTGTCAAGGTGTTGCTGTGCAGTTTTTTAGGGTGTTGCGATGCTGTTGTCAAGGTGTTGCTGTGCAGTTGTCAGGGTGTTGCGATACTGTTGTCAAGGTGTTGCTGTGCGGTTGTCAGGGTATTGCGATGCTGTTGTCAAGGTGTTGCTGTGCTGTTGTCAAGGTGTTGCGATACTGTTGTCAAGGTGTTGCTGTGCAGTTGTCAGGGTGTTGCGATACTGTTGTCAAGGTATTGCTGTGCGGTTGTCAGGGTGTTGCGATTCTGTTGTCAGGGTGCTGCTCTACGGTTATCAAGGTGTTGCTATGTGGTTTACAAGGTTAGGGTTAGGGTTAGAGTTTAAAACCATGTGTGGGTGTCAAGGTGTTGCTATCCGGTTGTCAAGGTGTTGCTGTACTGTTCTCAGGATGATACTTTTTCGGGTGTCAAGGTGTTGCTGTGTGGTCATCAGGATGTTGCGATGCTGTTGTCAAGGTGTTGCTGTGTAGTTGTCAGGGTGTTGCAATGCTGTTGTCAAGGTGTTGCTGTGTGGTCATTAGGGTGTTGCGATGCTGTTGTCAAGGTGTTGCTGTGCAGTTTTTTAGGGTGTTGCTATGCTGTTGTCAAGGTGTTGCTGTGTGGTCATTAGGGTGTTGCGATACTGTTGTCAAGGTGTTGCTGTGCGGTTGTCAGGGTATTGCGATGCTGTTGTCAAGGTGTTGCTGTGCAATTGTTAGGGTGTTGCGATGCTGTTGTCAAGGTGTTGCTGTGCGGTTTTCAGGGTGTTGCGATGCTGTTGTCAAGGTGTTGCTGTGCAGTTGTTAGGGTGTTGCGATACTGTTGTCAAGGTGTTGCTGTGCGGTTGTTAGGGTGTTGCGATACTGTTGTCAAGGTGTTGCTGTGCGGTTGTTAGGGTGTTGCGATGCTGTTGTCAAGGTGTTGCGATGCAGTTGTTAGGGTGTTGCGATGCTGTTGTCAAGGTGTTCAAATTGAGAAACACTGAAGACTGTCAAAGGCTGTGAGGCTGAAGGGTGGTTGTAAAGAATTTTTGTTATTGTACAGTGTGTCTGTAACAGGCAGTTACTGTATATTTTGTGTGTCCGATGTGTCTGATTGTGTCATTCGTGTCTGTTGAGGGTGTGACTCTCAGAACTGTTGCGTGAGACTCACACTGTTCAGACTCACAGATGGCTTCAGTTCTTCATGTGAGCATGCACAGCTGCAGACGAGCCACCCGCTGCTTCACGTCCCCATTCCTCCGTCTGTCTTCTCCAGAACCTGAATTACAAATAATTCATTAACAATTTCATTCTTTAGAAAAAAACATCTTTTTATGCAAATAGAAAAGATGTGGTGTTCAGTGAGTGTTTCAAATCAGAGTCTGACACACACTAGACTCTCAGACTTTCAGATCATCTCGTTTTCCTCTTGTTTACCTTCACAAATGAATCTGTAGCACAAGCTGTCCAGCACACATCACACACACGTTTCTAATCTGTTCAAACATTTATAGCAGCGTTGTGTGAAGTCTAATGTTAACACACATATAGCTGCTTTAAGATTGATGGAGGTGATGTGTGCCACGACTTCTTATCAAATATAAAACACATAAAAACAACATGTTCCAAACAAACACCGACATCCTCAACCACTGAAACCTGATGGAAACATTGATTTTGTTTTGTTAAAGATATAGAAGAGAAATACCACTGGATTTCATTTATAAATACATTCTGTTTGGTCTTTCTCAAGAAGGTTTCTCCTTAATTGCCTTTGAATCTTATCAAACCTGAAAGACAAAGAAGTTCAGGGCAATCGGTTTAAAAGTGAATCACCGATTGTGTTTTGTTCATATTATTTTCTACAGAAGCCCTGAATCACAATATGAGAGAGAGAGAGAAAAAAAAACTATCCCCAAAGAGATTGGGGGAAAAATATTATCTATACTTCCTGAGCTGAAGTCCTAAGATTTCTTTCTCTCTATTTTTTTTTCTCAACAAAATACTCTTTTTTTTTCTCTCTCCAAAAACTTTTCTTTTTATAAAAAAAAAAAAAAAAAAAAAAAATTTGAAAAAGAGAAAAAAGGTTTTTGGACATACATTTTTTTTCTTTTGAATTAATTGTATTTTTTTGTTCATGTTGTGATTCAGGGTTTCTGTAATTTTCTGATTAAAATCCAAGTATTTATTTTGAAAAGACATTTACAGATGTTAGTGTTGGGGAGTAACAAGTTACATGTAACAGTGTTACATCATTTAAGCAAAAAATAAATGGGTTACACTTTATTTTGAGGTGTCCTTGTTACAGTGTAATTATACATTTAAGTACTGAGTAATATTAATGAACTACATGTACTAACTATGTGTAACGTGTAGCAAGGACACGTAACATAAAAACATAAACAAACATAAAAAAGTTTTTCCACAGTTCTGATCTGGAAATACTTCACATTTATTAAAGTGCCTTTTAGTCAGTTTAATCAATGATGTTTCTTCTCACGTCTTTAAAGTGAGTTTCCTTCTTGCTTCAAAAGTGTGTTTCCTGAATACACTACAATTTTTTTTTTCAATGTTGAAAATAAAACAAATATTACTGGAGTAGGTTTGACATGAAAATAATTTCAGTTTTTAATTCAATGAGTTTCCTCGCCATTTTCTCACTGAAAATAGTTTTTAAACCAATTTATTTCAACGTAGTTTGACTCTTTACAACAGTATCACATATCACCCATAATTCTTTGTTTTGTTTTTACATTTATTTCTATAGTACTTTATACAGTGCAGATTGTTTCAAAGCAGCTTCACAGAAATAAACAGGAAAATAACAGTGTTAATGACGTAAAAATATTAAATAAATTCAATTTCAGCTGTAAAGCAGCTCTTTAAGAACATCAGTGTCATCATTCAGCTCCGTCTCTCATCTAAACCATCTTCAAGAATCGGCTAAAAACACAACTCTTCCATCTTTATTTGACCCTCTTACTCCAGCACTATCTATTATAATTCTATTTAAAAAAATAAAAAATACAAAAATAAAAAAACTGGTCCCTTGCACTCTATTAATTTACTAAATGCTTGTTTTCTAAAAAAAAAGAAATAATAATAAAAATAACAGTAGCTTCTCTATTCTTTTTTTGTATTTTTATCTTTTTTCTTTTTATTTGTTTTATATATATATATATATACATATACAGTACAGAACAAAAGTTTGGAAACATTACTATTTTAATGTTTTTGAAAGAAGTTTCTTCTGCTCATCAAGCCTGCATTATTTGATCAAAAATACAGAAAAAAGTGTAATTATTGTGATATTATTAACAATTTAAAATAATTGTTTTTAAATTTATTATACTTTAAATTATCATTTATTTCTGTGATGCAAAGCTGAATTTTTAGGATCATTATCACATGATCCTTTAGAAATCATTCTAATATGATGATTCATTATCAAAGTTGAAAACAGTTCTGCTGCTTAATATTTTTTCAGAACATGTGATTTTTTTTAGGATACTTTGATGAACAAAAAGTAAAAAAAAAGAAAAAAAAAAGAAGCTATGTTTTTTAAAATATAAATATTGTGTAATAACAATATACACTACTGGTCAGTAATTTCGGGTCAGTAATTTTTTTTAAATAAAATCAATACTTTTATTCAGCAAGGATGTGTTAAATTGTTAAAAAGTGATAGTAAAGAAAACTATATTATTAGAATATATATATTATTAGAATTTTTATTTTTTATTTTGAAATAAATGCAGTTCTTTTTACCTTTTATTCATCAAATATATTAGACAGCAGAACTGTTTCCAACACTCATAATAAATCAGAATATTAGAATGATTTCTAAATGATCATGTGATAGACTGGAGTGACATGTGACACTGAAGGCTGGAGTAATGATGCTGAAAATTCAGCTGCGCATCACAGGAATAAATTATTTTTTTAAGTATATTCAAATAGAAAACTATTATTTTAAGTTGTAATAATATATCACAATATTACTGTTTTTTCTGTATTTTTGATCAAATAAATGCAGGCTTGATGAGCAGAAGAAACTTCTTTCAAAAACATTAAAAATAGTAATGTTTTCCAAACTTTTGACCTGTACGCTACATGTTTTATGTTAGGCTAACTGAGACTTTCTAAATCACACTTATAACATCACTCTTATAACATTTCTCTATAGTTTCTTTGATTGTTTATACTTTAAACATCAATAAACATAAACACATAAAAAAAAGCCCATTGTAAATGAATATTAGTTGTCTTTTAAAAGAGGACATGTGAAGATATAAATGATGGATACTTTAAATATCACGACACATAAACACTGAAATGAAAGCTCATGCTTAACGATGTCCAGAGTAAAAAAAAAATATGTTAAAGGTTTTACTGATTCAGCTGCCAAGCAAACATCTTCTCATTCCACGAGTGTGAATCACATCTCAACAGGTGCTTAGATTCATCAGTGAGAGGCTGACGTGAGAACATGTGAACACAGGTGTGTGTGTGTGTGTGTGTGTTCATACAGACCCAAACGTCAAAGCAGGAGGAACAGAAATTAAACGCGCTATTCTTCAGTCTGCGTAAAAAACAATCAATTCCTCACAAATGCCATTTCTTCACATCTTTCACCTCCTTCATTTCAAGCGTCTTTAACAATGGAAACCCGCAGCTCGATATTCACACGACGAGACGCTCCTGTACACTTTGTAATTCTTCTCTTTTCAGAAAAGATGGAAAACTACAGGGAATAATTCACAGAAAAATACAAATTCTGTCATTTACTGTACTGCGTGATTTTCTGCTTTCTGCATGATCAGGGTTTGCTGGTTTACATCAAGAGGTCTGTAATATCTGGACATTATTATCATTCATATTCGTCACTGCACTTCTGATGAGCCACTAACCATGTTCATACTTTATAAATAAATACATATTGTATATATATGAGCTTTTCATAATAAACAGATTCATACCGATTTTAAGCTATTTGAATAAAGGAGTGTATTAAATGCAGTCATAATAAATATAATTATTTAAATAAAATCAATGAATGCAAATAATTAATAATGTGTGTGTGTGTTATTATGTGTGTGTGTGTGTGTGAATATGGCTTGTTTTATGTATTATGCATTACGATTATTAGTTTGTTTCAGTGTTGTTTTAGTATCATTGAGATACCATTAAAATCCTATTAAATATTTTGAAAAAAATTTTAATAAAATATTAATCATATAAATAACACTTAATACAAACTTTTTAGTAATTTTGTTGCATTTCTGTCATTTTAGTTACAGTAGTTAGTTTTAGGATAGTTTATAAAAATATATTTTTAAATTTGAGTTATTTCAGTACATCAAGATAAACTAAATTAAAATGAGAAATGTTGCCTTATCAACATAACATTTATTTTATGTCAAGTAATAAAAAAAGTTTAGGTTTTAGTTTTATTTAACTATGAAAACCCTGATTTCATTATTTTAAATCTGTGTGATTCAAATGGATGTAGATTTTATATGCATTTTAAAGAAATAAATCTAAAGTCTAGGCCTTTGTTTTAAGTACTCAGCTGGTGTTTTTGTTGTTGTTCAGTCTCCTGAACTCTAAATATCGTTTGAGAATCTGACGATCATGTGTTCAGCGTGTTGTAGGATCACCTGTAATGAAGTTTAATGTCATCAGAGTCTGACTGGGCTGTTTCAGAGCGGCCGACAGCAGATTATGGGTTATGGGTCGACTCCAAGCTTTTTACTGTCAGTCCGTCTGTGTGAGTATTCCCCGAGGTCAAAGGTCAATGCTCAGGACAGACTGTTCTGACTGAAACTTGCCAGACGCCTCGTCCATCAGGTACAAACCCCTTCCAATGACATTAACTAAAGACATGCAGACTTAAACATACTGGCACAGCAGAACAGTCATCAATACATGCCGTTACTACTGAAAATATACAATATTATACTCAATTCTAAACTATAAACTATTATGTTTATATTTTGAATTAGCTTTTATTTTTATAATTTCTGCTTTAATTTTACTTTTTTGTAATTGTATGTCTTTTTTAACACGTCTATATACAGTTTTAAACAACAAAAAATTTTTTTTGCAATACACCAAAATAAAGATCAAAGCCTCTTCTTTTAAACAAAAAAACAAAACAAAACAGTTTTATTTTAGCTTAAAGCATTCTTTTATTTTATCAACACTTGTATAAAAAAGGTGAGAAAAATAACCTACAACTTTATAACAAAAAGTACAAGAAAATCACTTTTTTTTAATCAAAAACTACATCTGGATAATATTCAGTATGATTATCAAAGCATAAATCCAGTAAATCGCTTCCATCAACACCTCCAAAGCTTGCACAGCCATACACCACTTCCTGGATCATAATTTTACTCCTTAACATTATGCAGTTTTTTATTTATATGCCGTCTATTGCTGATAATCGCATTATTTGTCATATGCATCTGTTAACATAAGAGATCACTAGTTTTTCCGTCCTGTTCATGTGTGTTTTTGCTCGGGAAGTTTTGCACTCGTTCAGAAGATGTGTAATAGCGCCCCCGAGTGTATAACAGTGAAAACACGAAAAGCGTAAAAACTTGTCTTTGGCGGGGAAGCGTTGTCTTCTAAAACACGAAATAACTCGTCAATGGCAAAAAAAAAAAAAAAACAAAAACAAAAAAAAAAAAAAAAAAAAAAAGAAAACTAAAAACATACAAAATATAAAATAAACTTTAACTGAAATAAAATATAAGATAAACCGTTTTCTTTCAGACTTTTCTTATAGAAAACAAAAATAACTAAAAAAAAAAAAAAAAATAAAAAAAAAACTAAAAATAAATGTCTAAAAAAAAACATACTAAAAAAAAAAAAAAAAAAAAAAATGACAAAAACAATAAAATTACTAAAACTTTAAATGAAGACAGAAAATAAAAAAATTCAAACAAAAGCTAACTAATAAAAAATAAAATATAGTATCTCACTGATACTAAAATAACACTGATTACTATGATTTCTGAAGATCATGTGACACTGAAGACTGGAGTAATGATGCTGAAAATACAGCTGCGCATCACAGGAATAAATTATATTTTAACAGATATTCACATAGAAAACAGCTGTTTTAAATTATAATAATATTTCACAGTTTTACAGTTTTTTTTATACTATATTTTTGATTAAATGTCACTCCCAAGAATGTACGGAATATTCAGATGAATGAAAGTTCTTTTCTGTCTTTCTGTCAGATGATGAGACTGTAGTGCTGTCACAGGGTTAGTGGTCAGTGTGTTGACTGGATCTCAGTAGATGTCCATCACTCACAAAACAACTGACCCTCTCACACAACTAACAGTCCACACCTGTTCTCACTTTCAGCCGCTGTTACTGTTCACTGTCGCTGTGTTGTGGAAGATGAAGATGTTCAGAACGATGTACCAGCAGGCGAGGAAGCATCCCGGGGTGAGTTTAACCCTCATTTACTCCAGACATACAACATCACAATTCCTCCATCAGTAAAAATGAGAAACTCTTAAATGACTGCAGCTCCAGCGTCACCCTCTCTATTGTGATTCTGCATTGTAGTAGTTTGTTTTTCTGAGAACAGGTGAGGTTTGTGACGAGCTGTTTTGGATGTTCCATTTAATGATTATTATAAACACATGTCAAAATGAGCCTGTTTTTAAGTCTTTAAATATCGAGCCAGAGTGAAAGATTTATTTCCATGCATATAAAACTAAGCACTAAAGACCTACACATTACCACACACAAACAAAACAGACATTGTTTATGGAAACAATAGCTCTATTACTGACGATGAGCGTGTGATGACCCAGATTCATGTCGTTTGTTTGGCAGGTTACCAAAACCAAATGAATTAATTTATGCAAACGGTGTTAATCTGCCAGTGTGTTGAACAGTAACAGATACTGTATTAAGAGTGATTTTGCAGTAAAACACACCATTACATCTGTAGCATACAGGCCTCTGCATCTTCAGCTTATTCTTTCGTTCAGAGGCCTATAAATGAGCAAAAAAAACAAAAAACAAACAAACAAAAAAACTCAAAATTAAATAAATAAGCTTTGTTTGTTTGTTTGCATGTTTTGTTTGCTTGCAAAAAAGTTTTGCTGGATGCAAACTAGTGTGTAACTTTAGGATGTTTAGATATTTTTACTGGAAACAGGATTGAGTCTGTATTTTAACATTTACATTTATGGAAGTTTGTTCCTGCCACAGAAAATAAATAAATAAATAAATGTTTGTGCAACGTGCAACTTGTGACTTTCTTTTCTCAGAATTCTGAGTATTTTCTTTTGCAATTTTTCTTGAAAAAAGTCAGAATTACAAGATATAAATAAGCCAGATTTCTGATATACAAATCTATAATCTATAATACATTAACACACAATTATTTCTAGCTCAACACTTGTGATAAAGAGAATGGTGAGAAAAATTTGCAATTACCTTTTTTATTACCTTAATTTAATTACCTTAATTTTATTTTTTAATCCATGGTGGAAACAAACAAACGCGCACATGCATACACACACACACACACACACACACACACACACACACACACACATACACACACACACACACACACACACACACACACAGGAGAACGTCCACCAGAATTCTGGGTTTATATCTTGCACTTTGAACTTTTATTCTCTGAACTGAGAGTTTATATCATGCAGTCAGAAAAGTCAAAAACGCAAGATGTGAACTCACAAGAGATTGTATCTTGCAATTATGTATTTGTTATTTTTTATTTAATTAAATCTACATTCATAGCAAAGGCTCTCTCTTTCTGTGAGCATACAGTAGGCTATATTTGACTAAAGGACAGAAAACTCTTGGTTCGGCGGCTGCTGTATAAAGTTTATGTCTCTGAGTTGTTGCAGGTCAGGAGCAGATGTTGCAGCAGATGCCGTTAAAGCTGTCTCTCTCTCTCTCTCTCGCTGTCTATCTCTCTCTCTCTCGGCCATCACACAGGTGTTACAGTGTGACTTCACAAATAAATAAGAAAGCTGTTGTTTTCCTCACTCAGAAGTGTGAACCCTGAATATGACAAAGCTGATGTGTTCATACAGTTATCACCTTTGCTCATATTCACAGAGAAAAACACCTGAAATCATCAAAGAATATAATCTTTTTTAAATAAAGCGCTCAGCTGGGGGGTAAAGAAGGTAATTGTGATAAACAAAAAAAGTGCAAAACAATGCAAACAAATTACAGAGAAAATTACTTTAATGTTTGTATTTTCAATCAATGTTCCAACATATCCATAAACACTAAAAAAAAAAAAAATACAAGCAAAACTAATTAAAAATCTAAATATAAAACTATAAAAAAAATTCAGTTACACTTATATAATTACATACTTATATTAGGAATAATAGTCCTAATATAAGATATATTGGATACACTTTATTTTTAAGGTGCCCTTGTTACAATGTACTGTAATTATACATGTAAGTACTGAGTGATATTAATTAACTACATGTTCTTACTTTATGGTTAGGGTTTGGATTAGGGTTACTTGCATGTAATTATGCATAATTTATTGTTCTTATAATAGTAAGTACATGTTACTTGTAACAAGGACACCTTAAAATAAAGTGTCACAGAAATATTAACAACATGTACTTACTATGTATATGGTTTGGATTAAAGCTAGTTGCTTGCAATTGTTCATAATTTACTATGCGTCATAAATGAGTCGTAAACACTGAGTAAATGTTGATGTGAAACTTCATCATCATCATCATCATCATCTACAGAGAGCTTATAACTGCTGGTGTGTGTCAGACAAACACTAAAAAACATCACGAGCATCAAATGACCGCAGAACGCCCGTCAAGATCGAGTCGAGCTGAGATATGAGAGAGGAAGCAAAGCAAACACATGTTGCGCTCGGCTTACGACGCTTAAACATATTTGATAAGCTAATTTGAATATCTCCCAGTAACCCCTGGGGGATTATGCAAATCACTGTAACAGGAGGCAGTTTTGACAACATAAGGCTAAGTCTATGTCTGCCTGTCTCTCAGTTTCTCAAACGCAGAAAAAAACGTGGTGATTCTGGTATTCGAATTGATGCTTCGCATTTCCTCTTTTAATATGTATTTCTATTCTAATCCCTGTCATCATTTACACACACACACACACACACACACACACACACACACACACACACACACACACACACACACACACACACACACACACACACACACTGAAGGCAAGTGTATTCTTGTGAGTGTGTGTGAGATCCTGTCACTCAATCTGATCGGCAGTGGAGTGTGAGTCTCTCTCTCTCTCTCTCTCTCTCTCTCTCTCTCTCTCTCTCTCACACACACACACACGCACACACACACACACACACACACACACACACAATTAGTGGCCACATAAAAGAGTGTGTGTGTTTGACCAACAAAAACAGAAACCATCCATCCAAATAAAAGAGTGTGTGTGTTTGTTCATTTAGACCTGAAACCATACTTGACGCAAGTACATGAACACACACACTTCTAACTGCACAAGCTTTATTTCACACTCCGTTGCGTTCGGAAACGTGTCAGACTGCATTCATAATGCTTCTCCTGTACTTTCCTCCCTCTTTCAACTCAATGATGAAGCAGCAGTACTTGCTGAGTAAGTTAAAGTTACTTAAACCAGATGAGTCTATACTCAGGTATTTACATTTATGCATTTGGCTGACCCCTTTATCTAAAGCTAACTTACTTTGCTTTCAAGGTATAATTTTTTTTTTCAGTTCATGGATTCTCTGGGAATCGAACCCATGACTTTGGTGTTGCATGCACCATGCTCTACTGTTTGAAGAATACTACAGGAAAGCTAGATCTACATGTATGTGTTTTGAAGAAACTTTTATCCAAAGCCACTTACATTGCATTCAAGTTGTACTATTTATCAGTTCATGCTTTCACTGGGAATCGAACCCATGACTTGCATGCACAATGCTCTACTGTTTGAGCAATGCGACTATAAAGCTATATATCTATATGTATGAATTTGGCAGACTCTTTTATCGACTTAAATTGCATTTAAGTCATACAGATTATCATTTGCATTCACTGGGAATCGAACCCATGACCTTGCCATTGCTATCGGCGTATTCAACTATTCAAGGAATGCTATAGAAAAGTTATATATCTACAAGGTTTAGACATTTTCATTCAAGCATTCCCTGGGAATTAAACCCATGCTTTATTGTTTGAGGAACTCTACAGGAAAGCTAGATATCTACATTTATGCATTTGGCTGACTCTTTTATCGACTTACATTGCATTCAATTTATACTGTTTATCAGTTCATGCATTCACTGGGAATCGAACCCATGAACTTGCCATCGCTAGCACCGTTTTCTACAGTTTAAAGAACGCTACAGGAAAGCAGGTGATTCTTTCCAAAGCAACTTACATTGCAATCAAAGTTTTAAGTTCATGCATTCCCTGGGAATCGAACCCATGACTTTGGCGTTGCATGCACTATGCTCTACTGTTTAAGGAATGCTACAAGAAAACTATATATATACATTTATGCATTTGGCAGGCACTTTTAGCAACTTACATTGTATTGCATTTAAGGTAAACATGTCTCAATGCTCATGCATTCTCTGGGAATCAAACCTAGGACCTTGCTGTTGCAAGCATTGTGTTTTAGAGGAATATGGATCTAACAATAAACATGTTGACAGTGTAAATAATTTTTTTTGGTTTAGGATATAGCATTACTGTAGCTCAAAAAGTGGATCATGGCACTTGCAACACCAATATCATGGGTTTGATTCCCAGAGAATTAATGAACTGATAACTTGTACACCTTCAATGCAATGCAAATCTCTTTGCATAAAAGTGTCTTCCAAATGCATCAGTGTAAATGTTGTTGAGATGTTGCTGCCTGATTGTTTATGTTGTTAAAAAATGTAAACTATATTATCTCACCTAGCTCTACTAAATGTGACTATAAGGCCTGAAGACATTAAGATGATATAAAAAATAAAATGTTTTTCTGTGAATCTGCTTCGACAGTGTGTTTTGAAAAGTGCTATACAAATAATAAATCTGACTTGACTTGAGTAACACACTCACACTGACGTCTGATGATCGTCTCGTGCTCTTTCAGCTCATCCCTCAGTTCCTCTTCATGTCTGTAGGAGTGAGCGGAGCTTTTCTCTATCTGATCCGACTGGCTTGTGGACCTTACGTCAGGTGAGATGAGACCAGACAAGACCAGCAGAGAATCACTGAGACGGACAAAAACACCCAGAAAATCATCACTTTATAACAAAGTGTTCATGGTATTGAGCATTGACTGTACAATATAGCATGACACTAATAAAATACACACACGTAAAGGGATAGTTCACATGAAAATCATTCTGCCATCATTTACTCACCCTCATGCCATTACAAACTTGTTTGGCTTTCTCTATTGGAAGATGTTCCAAAAATAAAAAGTCACAGAGCATATGACTGTATGTGCTCCTCACTACTATGATGAAACCTAAAAACCACAAGACAATCAGTCAGATGATATCATATTTTTGTGTGCTGCTACTTTAACATTGTAACAGTGTAACATGTAACGTGAGGGCAAGTCAAACACAGACGGTTATATATTCACACGTGTTACAGACAAGAGTCTGTAAATGTGAATGTATTTTCTTGGACTGAAATATATGGAGGCCAAGATATAATTTTAAATAATTTATAAAATATACACTAGTCAACTGGTGGTGGTTGAGGAGAGATCACCCCCCACATGATTGTAACGCACTTTAAGTGTACAACAATACAAAATAAAGCGCTATATAAATGCATCATTCATTCATTCATTCACTCAATTTTATATATTTATATTTTTTAAATATAATTTTAAAAATCTGCAAAAAATGACCACAAATATATTAGTAGAAAATATATTTATATAAATATATTTTGGAACATTTCTTAGCAAATATTTTTTGGGCATTTTTTTATTTTTTGTGGATATTTTGATATAATTTTGTATATTTTGAAAAAAATACACACACGCACATATACACATATATATACACAATAAATATACATCCATATATATATATATATATATATAGATATATAATCTAGATATATATATATATATATATTATATATATATATATATATATATATATCTATCTATCTATCTATTATACCACAAAAAAAATAAATAATACACACACACGTATATAGCTGTATGGGGTTAAACATGATTATTTTAAAAATAAGTTCAAAGAATGTAAATTAATTTCTTCAACAGAAGCATAGATAATCAATTAACAACCTTGGAGCTCACAACAGGTCTGTCTTTGATGGTTTTTAAGTTACTGTTAAACATCAATTTCTGTAAATGGAGAAAAAGAATGAACCAGACTGTTTACTGCAAAAAAGAACATTTTATACTGATTACTATTAATGAATGTTACAATTTATTGAACACTGACGGCACATTGCTGTTTTCATGATTTAAAAATGCCACTTGAGGCTGTTCATTAATGATTTTACCACAGTAATGAGGCTAAGAACATTTCTTACCCGTGGTAAAATCATAACCATACTCCTGTCCATCATCATGTTTGTTTAGTTTGCTGTGTGTTAACAACTTTGCTTAATGAACGACGGCAGGTTGCCAAATAACTGGCCTCCGTCACCTCCAGCTGATAATTACCCTCCTTTACAGCCGCTCCTCCTTCCACTGCTCTGTTTATACTCGCTCTCTCTTTCCTCTCTGGTCTGGCCTTACCCTCATTCTGTCAGCTGGGACAGGAAGAATAACCCTGAACAGTGGAACAATCTCGGCCCGACCTATCAGTAGAAGGTAAACAGCCCAGAGACTGCTCTGTGATCAGCTGCAGACTGACAGCGCAGACAGATCCGTCACAGATCCGTCAGCCCCGCTGTTCCCGGATCAGCCCAGTTTCATCCGCCGCATGCGTGACAGGAGCTGCATGCTTGCAAACACGTTTGAGGAAACAATGCAATTGGAGGGTTTCGAAGAGGGCGACTATTTAAAGGAATGATATGTGAAATGCAGTCAAATTGGATTTAAAAATGCATGTGATATTTACACATATGACAGGTTACTCTACAATAAAAACATATGCAAGTTTCAGAACTCATACTTACTCCCCAGTTTAAAATATGAATTATTTTCTACCCTTTTGAAATGCCTGGATTTGATATCTGGTGACTTGTGGCATCACGATTCCCCTCGACACGCCCTTAACATACTGTTATCGTCATATGCAATCAATGAGGCGTCCATTTATGGAAGGTGGACGGGGCCATAATGTCATGATTTGTCATGTCCTTTTTAGTTGTTTAGTTCAACATTCCTTTTCAGTCAGAAACATCTTAATTTACATTGTAACATTAATTATTTAATTTACCACAGTAGGAATCAGTAACGCAATGGTGCAATAAACTAAATAAATGATTAATATGTAGGTAAATCTAGAGGTAAACCTGCTTTAAAATCCCACCATATAAATCCCAGCATTTAAATTAGCATTCAAAAACAACCAAACATAACAAAAAAACAAAAAAAAAAAAACAAAGCATGCATGCGCTTTCACTAAACGTAAGGTCTTGCGGGTTTGGAACGACATGAGGGTGAGTAATTAATTATTGAGTAATTACAGAATTTTAATTTTTGGATGTACTGTACTATCCCTTTAACATGGACAATCAGTGCATGTAGACGCAGACAAAATTTTTGTGTTCTGTTTAAAGACCCCTTTGGCCTTCCATATCCATCAATCACAAGTCAGCATGGAAGGTGGACAGGGTCAAAAGTCTTTAAAAGGAACACATGAAATTTCACTGTCAACATGCACTGTTTGTCCACGCTAATGAGAAAACAAGGACAGTAACAAATAAAATTGCTCTTTTTTAGACTATATTTGTAAATGTGACACAATGTTATGTTGGTATATACAGTACGTATACCATTAATGTGGATGAACAGGGCATGTTGATACTCAAATTTAATGTGTTCTGTTTAAGGACTTTTGGCCCTGTCGGCCTTCCATATCTATCAAGCAAAAGATCCAAACTGCTGTTGGTAAAGCTATCAAACACAAAATGAACCTCCAAAAACTCTGCATAACCTTCCTAAAGATCCCAGCATTAGAAATGCATGGCTTTTAATTTAATTTTTAATGATGTGCCTGAGAGACTGAAAGATTTGAACAATTTGTTCTTCACATTTGACAACAGTGTTTTCTGAATTATTCCAAACATGCTGCCGGTTTTTCACAATATCTTTTATTGAAAGATTCAGCAGTGCCAAATATTTTGTCCTCAGAGGAAACAAAGGTAACATTTATTTTTAATCCTACAATGTGTTTGTAATAAACTGCCAAACCAGCCATTAATGCTATTAAGACTTTAAGTGTATCATTGTTTGAGTGTTGCTATTAAAATCAGTACAAAGCTGGACATTAGAATATTAGAACAGAATATGACAAATTGCTTCCACTAAGCATAAACGTTGCAACCAAAATAAATGTTTAACTGCTGATACATGAATAAGAAACAATGTTTTTTTGCAAACTTACATAATGCTGCAGCTTTTGTAATATGACAAGCAATAACAACACTTTTAAAACTATATACCAAAAATGAAGCAAAAGCAGATGGAAAAAATAAAGAGTTTCCTCTCCTTCTTGTGGGAAGTTTGCGTTCAGGCTCATGAAAGGTCACAGCTCGACATGTTTGATTCACAACAGGAGCCAAAGGTCAGAAATCAAGAATCCAGCGGCGTCTCAACGTTAATCATAATGAGAGAAACAGAGGCAGAGAGAGAGAGATCAATGAGAATATGAGAATAAAATAACAGCGGCTGAAGAACGTGTCTCCTGTCACGCATATGCTACAGAAACATGCTTTCTGTCACATAAAAGCTGATGCTTCGAGACCTTTTCACAAAAACACGAATGCAGGAATTGTGCATCTGTGGGGCTTTTAGCTGTTTTCTGTCCAGCAGGTGAAAATGGTGCATCTGATCACTGAGGAACAGCAAACTCTCCTTAAAGGGTACATCGGATGCAAAATTCACTTTTACATGTTGTTTGAACATAAATGTGTCCCTGCAGCACAGAAGCAGTCATCAGTAGCACAGGTATATTTGTAGCAATAGACAACAATACATTGTATGGATCAAAATTAACATTTTTCAAAAATCATTAGGATATTAAGTAAAGATCATGTTCCATGAAGATATTTTGTAAATTTCCTACCGTAAATATATTTTAAAACTTAATTTTTGATTAGTAATATGCATTGCCAAGAACTTCATTTGAACTTCTTTTTTTTTTTTTAAATCCCCATAAATCATAAGCAGTGTCTCAGATCAAGCCGTTCGCAGATTCTTGGCAGAGTGTGGTAGTTCTGCACAGGCCCCTCCCACAATTGTTGATTGACACTAGTATTTTATCATAGCTCCGCCCTGTGAGCTGTCATCAGTCCTCCATTGTTTCATCGCCGGAGCATATGTAGACAAGAATGACTCCTAAGCGACTGAGGTGTTTTGTTGTTGGATGTAATAATGTTCGTTAAAAAATTCGTTATTTACTCCCGACATCTGAGATGCAGAGGATTAATGTTACTTTCGTTTTTGAAGGGAATGCGCCCCCGAGCTGCCTAAATGTGTTTATGTTCGCTCAAAACATTCGTGATCGAGCTTCATCTACAGAAGAAGTGAGTATAAGGTTTTTTTTTTTAATGAATCTTTGCAAATCGCCTTTCCAGTTTCACGGCTAAATGCGGCTAAAGTAAACAGTCCCTCAGAGAGCAGCTCGGAAGAGAGGGGCGGGGTCAGCAGAGCTCATTAGCATTTAAAGGGACATGCACCGAAATGGCATGCTGTTACAGAGCAGTTTTTGACAGGGTAAAAAGGGTGTTTTACATTACTGTTGAGAAATTCTAACCAAAGTATGTTATAGACTTTTCATTAAGACGCTAAAGAATCATATCAATCTGTGGAAAATGGGCATCCGATGACCCCTTTAACAAGCACTTACACACTCAACTTATTCTCAACATCACATGCATTGACAAGATGCAAGTATTCTGGATTTATTTCCTTTATTAAATCAGTTCACAAACCCTAAAAGTCTCAAATACACTTTCTCTAAAAAAAACTGTATAAATAGAGCCGGATCACCCAATGAGGGCCAGCAGAACCTGTCACACCGTCTGTGTGTGTGTGCTTGTGCTCTTGTTTGTATGCATGTTGTTTTGTCTTTTATGATATTCTGATGATCTTAATTTACGCTAACTACATTTAAATGTATTCTCTCGTTCTCTCTGCACAGTTGGTGGCCGTCACCACAGACTACGAGAGTCTGAAGAAGGAAGGACCTGACTTTTAAAAGACCTCAGTGGAACTGCAGGCGCGCATACACACACACTTTACAAAATGCTCAATTTACAAAATGCTGTATCCCCCGGATGCTCCTGCTGCCATGCAAACAAATTATATCAGTTATGTTAATAGCTAGGAACACACACACACACACACAAAAACACACACACACACACACACACACACACACAAAAATAAATAAATATTCATACATATTTTTATTTGACAATTTGTTATTGTTATAGTTATTTAAAACATTCAAGTAGACACCTAACTGGAGACATTTAAAAAGATATATATATATATATACATATAAATATTTGTTTTAAATAGGGGTCAAATACAGGGCATGTCTACAGTACATCAAATTACAAAAGTGATTTTCTATACACAGAAACCTTATTAAATGGCAATTACTGTAAGTGTCTACTTGGAAAAAAAAAGTCAAAATATGGGTGAAATAATGTTCCATCGTCATTCAGCACTACAGATATGTTAATGTACAAAAGAAAGACCATACTTATTCTGTCCTGTAAAAGAATAAGTGATCATGCTTAATTTTATTTTAAATGATTAAAAACTTCTTGCTGTCAAATGGGTTAAACCTAGTGGTTTAAGGGATGGAGGCAGACATTTCAAATGACAATTAATTAGTAAAAATTAACTGTTAAAAAGTCACCTTTTCCTCATTCTAAATGTTACATGTGTTTATAATATCTATATCTATATCTATATCTATATCTATATCTATATATATAAAGCAAAAGCTCTGAGAAACACAAAAAGAACATAAAATATGGTCTATATGACTTATATGCCATATTCCAAACCGTATGAAGTCATACGATAGATTTGTGTGGGAAACACACCTGTACACATTCACATAAGACTTGTGAAGATGCATCACGGTTTGATTCTCACAAAATGTTAATTTCTGGCTGAACTCTTTGGGAACACAAACGTCCGCCGTCTTTGTCCAGCCATCGAAAACCAAATTCCTACAGCCCTTTAGGAACACAAACGTCCGCCGTCTTTGTCCAGCCATCGAAAACCAAATTCCTACAGCCCTTTAGAAAAGCCTGGAAGTTTGTTGTGGGCATATTTGTGGGACATTAGGAGGCAGAATTGTGTGCATAGTGAGAATAATGCATGCCATCTAGCAGCAATCACTCCTGTCCTCTGCACAGCTGCGTACCGACACACATATCCAGCGCTTCAATAAAGGAGATGCTCCTCGTCTCTGCGTTCACACACACACACTCTCTCTCTCTGCTCACCTGCGGCGTGTGTGTGCTGCTTCTGTCAGGCCTCCAGCACATGCTGACAGGTAATCAGGCAGGTTGAAGAAGCGCATCAGGCATAATCACACACACACACACACACACAGGGGCCGTCATTACCTAAGCGGAAGGTGCAGCGGCCCGTCATGATTGCATTGCCTCCATTTGTTATTCTTTGTATCGCTATTCATTGTCAGACCGAAGGCAATCTACACACACAGTGAGTGCATGAGATATCAAAACACCTCAAGCACAGATAACTACAACAGCAACAATCACAGAAATAAAGAAATACATATATGGTGTTGTGCATACTCTACTCTAAGGCTGAGAACGACTCGAGCGTGAGTCTCATGACGGTTGCGTGTTTAAGAGAAGATCATCATTGATTAATGACTGAGAGAACCTCTAAATACTCATCCATTACTAGAACTATCCATCACTATGAAGACTTTAGATGAAAAGCCTCCAAGTCTGTCTGAGATTTGTCTGACAAGACACTTGAGTGTACTACAAGAAGTACTGAAGAATAATTTTTAGTATATTAAGTACAAAATTAGGGTGTGCAAATAAAGCACTTTTTGTACATTATGGAAATGCACACCTGGGTTGTGTGAAAAGTAATCATGTAATCCATAAAAAGAAACTGTAATCTGATTGTGAGCATTTTAAAATGTAATGTAATCTAATTACAAGTATGCATTCTTTGGAATCTGATTACATAATCCAGATAACATGTAATCAGTTACTACCCAGCTTTGAAGACAATACATCTTTAGAGAAGCAGCGCAATTTATCAGTTCTGTCCTCCAGCTGCATCACACACGTGTGTTTGAGTGTTTGGAGTGTGTGTGTGTGTCTGCGTTTGTGAGGTGAGAATAGTTTCTCAAGTGTGAAAATCTTGCTGTGTGTGTGTGTGTTCAGAGTCTCGGCTCAGGTGTAAACAAACTCAGATGTGTGTTTGCTGGGAGTCAAACGTTCACAGAAAATACACTTCACAATATGAGTATGGAAAACATCCCTCCAGTATCTCGATAAAAACACACTGGAGTAAAAGCAAAGATGTTGCACATTTAATTGTAATTGATACTACAAGTAAACTGTCCATTAGCTTAAGATACAGACTGAAGAATTCAAAAGGGGTTTTCCATATTAAAGTAGTTTAATGGCGCACTAAGCGATTTTTGTTAGTATTTCGCAATTCCAAGTTAATTTGCGGCAATTCTGAATTCATATCCCAGAATCCTGCATTAGTATCTCACAATTCCGAGTTCATATCTCACAATTCCGAGTTCATACCTCACAATTCCGAGTTCATATCTCACAATTCCGAGTTCATACCTCGCAATTCCGAGTTCATATCTCACAATTCCAAGTTCATATCTCACAATTCCGAGTTCATATCTCATAATTCCGAGTTCATATCTCACAATTCCGACAACACATCTCACAATTCCCAGTTCATACCTCAGCAATTCCGAGTTTCATATCTCACAATTCCGAATTCATACATCGCAATTTAAGGTTCATACCTCACAATTTTTTTTATATCTCACAATTCCGAGTTCATATCTCACAATTCCGAGTTCATACCTCGCAATTCCGAGTTCATATCTCACAATTCCGAGTTCATATCTCACAATTCCGAGTTCATATCTCACAATTCCCAGTTCATACCTCGCAATTCCGAGTTCATATCTCACAATTCCGAATTCATACATCGCAATTTAAGGTTCATACCTCACAATTCCGAGTTCATATCTCACAATTCCGAATTCATACATCGCAATTTAAGGTTCATACCTCACAATTCCGAGTTCATACCTAGCAATTCAGAGTTCATATCTCACAATTCCAATTCATACATCGCAATTTAAGGTTCATACCTCACAATTCCTAGTTCATACCTTGCAATTCCGAGTTCATACCTCGCAATTCCGAGTTCATATCTCACAATTCCGAGTTCATATCTCACAATTCCGAGTTAATACCTTGCAATTCCGAGTTCATACCTCGCAATTCCGAGTTCATACCTCACAATTCCGAGTTCATATCTCACAATTCCGAGTTCATATCTCACAATTCCGAATTCATACATCGCAATTTAAGGTTCATACCTCGAAATTCCGAGTACATACCTCACAATTCCGAGTTCATACCTCACAATTCCGAGTTCATACCTCACAATTCCGAGTTCATATCTCACAATTCCGAGTTCATATCTCACAATTCCGAATTCATACATCGCAATTTAAGGTTCATACCTCACAATTCCGAGTTCATACCTCGCAATTCCGAGTTCATATCTCACAATTCCGAGTCATACATCGCAATTTAAGGTTCATACCTCACAATTCCGAGTTCATAACCGAACAAAAGTTGCAGTATACTCACAATTCCGAGTTCATATCTTCCCAATTCCGAGTTCATTATCTCACAATTTCCGAGTTCATATCTCGCAATTCCGAGTTCATATTTCACAATTCCGAGTCATACATCGCAATAAAAGTTCAAAACCCAAAAACTCAGATCATAACACACAACAACCAGTTCATATCTCAAAATTCCGAGTTCATATCTCACAATTCCGAGTTCATATCTTGCAATTCTTTTCTTCTTTACTTTTCTTACAATAACAACACTACTCAACAACATAAAAAAAAAGTTACGTTCCCTCCATTCAATCCATCTATTTACTGTCAGTCAGCCTAATAAATGATTTGAAAAGCTTCTTCCTCTCTCACAACCCTCTTCCTCCTCCTCCTTGTCTCTCCGTGGGACTGTTATTGCTCTATAAGAGACACTCACACTTTATTATGGGATAATTACAGCACATTAGCCATTGTTTGAAATTTAAATGGGACTCTAAAATGCCACTTAAGCCATCGACTCCGTAACGCCACATCACCGTCCTGCAGGGCTTTAATTATGACACGCGTTCAAACGCCGACATGCCACTCCAAATAAACGAGCGCAATTAATTGTCGTTAATCCGTCCCTCGCTGAACACAGCTGATTTATTGTCAAATTAACGGCTGTCTGTGCCTGCAGGAGGAGGAGAGAGATTCCCAATCATGTCAGCTCATTCCTGAGATCCCGACACAAACACACACAGACACGGACAAGCGATACGAGCGACTCCTGAACCCTCGACACAAACACACCGGAATTCACTCATCATGAGCTGCTACAGCGTCCGCTGGGATTTACTCTCTGACACACACAGAAAGAGAGAAAACACTGACATCTCACTGAAATACTCACATCCCACCAAAAAAAAACTAAGACATTATATTCTAAAATAAATAAAAATTACCCTTTTTAAGGTCTTTAAGACTTCTTGCCATGGTGTATGAATATTCTACATAAATAATTTGTTTTTTAGTCACATCACAGCAATTAATCAGGGGTAAACATGGGTATAAAGTGTTTACTAAGAGATTGTGTGTGAAATCAGTATTATTATCATCGTCAACTAAAACATAACAACACAAAAATAAATACCATTAAAAAATGGTCATTGATCGAAATAAATTTAAAAACTTAATTAAATTACTCAATTGAAATATAAATAAATAATATTTTATTTCAGGTACTGTAGTTGCCAAGGTAATGTTTTTTCATTTTAGGTTAAAATGCTATATCAAAAAAAAAAAAAAAAAAAAAAAATTATTTATATATATATATATATTTGAAGTAGAAACCTAAAATAGTATTTTCTTGAAATTTCCCTAATAAATTACAAATAAATAAAAAAATTAAACAAAAAATAAAATAAAAAAACACATTGAATTAAACATGAAATTTTGAAGTAGAAACCTAAAATAGTATTTTCTTGAAAAACCTACTCTAATAATCCAATTATTTACAACTACGTTTTTTTTTACATTAATAAAACACTGGTGGAAATCGGTTTAAAACATCAGTAAATGTAGTTAATAAAAATAGGTTACATTAATAAAAATATAACTTCTTAGTGTTTCTTGTGATTTGGGGCTTTGATTTGACCTGGACAGACTCTCCACACACGCTGTGTTTTAACGCTCACTTTAATCCATTGATTAGCAGCGGCTCTTTCAGTCTGTCATATTACGCCAAGATGTATTTTTAAATGCACGTTCCTGAATAATCCTCTGACTCAAAACACATTATTCCTCTGAAGACGACGGGCCAGAACGACTGCTGCGATCGATCATCTCCACCCACAGCGCACACACTTACACAGAAAAACGAGCAGCCGCAAGAGTTGCATTTTCCTACAGCACCATTTTATTGGGATTAGACGTTTTTAGAAAATCATTTGTAAAGCTCTGTCCATTTAAAAAGAATCATTTTGTGATAAAAAGGTGTTTTGTCAGGCAGAATCCAGCAGAATGAAGGTGGAGGATTGCAGACGTGTGCAACGTGAAGAAGAGGCTCAAAGTGTTTATCGATATCACAGCGTTTTGCTCACAATAACTGCGCTCATTTAACACTCAGAAATCGCTCAAGATGAGGAACGACATACACAAACTCCAACAACAGTCACACTCACCACACTAAATACACAAAAACAACAAAACAGAATAAATCGAGTAGAAAAACTGAATCGTAGTCTGTAAACATCTGTAGCATCATTAGTCTTAGAAACGTTAGAAACGTTTGTTCGTCACTCCAAATGGAAGAGTCCTTAAAGTCATAAAGATCATATATGAGGAATAAATCACCCGCAGAAGGGAAAAAAAATCGCTTCTAATGTCACAAAGCATCGGTCGGTATCTACACTGTCGCTCAAAAATTTGGGATCAGTAAGACTTGTTTTTAAAACTCTTCTGCTCATCAAGGCTGCATTTATTTGATTAAAAATACAGAAACAAACAGTAATCTTGCAAAATGTTTTTTCAAAATAAAATAATAGTTTCTATTTTAATATCCTTTAAAATATAATTTATTTGTGTGATGCAAAGCTGACTTTCCATCAGAATCATTACTCCAGTATAAAGTGTCACATGATCCTTCAGAAATCATTCTAATATGCGGATTTATTATTAGAATTATCAATGTTGGAAAGAGTTGTGCTGCTTAATTTTTTTTTTTTGGAAACTGAAATTTTTTCAAAAGATTCTTTGATGAATAAAAAGTTAAAAAATAACATTATTTATTCAAAATATAAATTTATATATCTTTGCTATCATCTCTTATCAATTTAACGCATCCTTACTGAATAAAATAATTAATTTCTTTAAAAAAAAAAAAAGAAAGAATAAAAATGCACTGACCCCAAACTTTTGAACTGTAGTTTATGTTGTTAGAAAAGATTTCTATTTTAAATAAATGCTGTTTTTTTTTTTTTTTTACTTTTTATTAATCAAAGAATCCTGAAAAAAAGTATCACAGGTATCAAAAAAATATTAGTTGAAAATTCAGCTTTGATCACAGAAATCAATTCGATTTTAATGTATATTAAAATAGAAAAACGTTATTTCAAATCATAATAATATTTCACAATATTATTTTTTTCCTGTATTTTTGATCAAATAAATGCAGCCTTGATGAGCAGAAGAGACTTCTGTAAACAAATAAAAAATGATTCTGATCCCAAACTTTTGACCGTTAGTGTATGTGCACTACTGTTCATTTTTAAGACTTTTAGTTCCAGTAAATGATTAATAATGTAGTGATTGATCATAAAGCTAAACAAAAAAAATAAAATGTCTAACGGTTGATCTGCTGCTTTAATGGTCGGTGAATCCAGGCATGGGGAACGGACGAGCGAAAGCTTCAACGCGGCGACGCAGATCAGCAATACGAGACGCCGTCTCCGAGTCCTCCAGCAGGAAACTCTTGAAATCCGACAGCTTTTCTGAAGGAAACAGAGAAAAACTGTAAGAGGGACCGCATGAAAAAACAAAACATACATCAAATCTTCAATTATAAATAAATTCATAAATCATAAAATAACAATCAAAATTTAAAAATATAATTAAAAGTCAAATAGTGATGTCAAGCGATTATTCGTGATTAATCGCATCTAAAATAAAAGTTTTTGTTTACATAATATGTGTGTGCACTGTATATTTATTATGTATATGTATATATACATAATAAATATACACAGAAAAAACACATAAAGTAAATTAAAAAAACAAAACTTTCATACAGAACCAAATAAACAAACAGATCAGAACAACATTTACAATGTAACTGATTTCTGACTCAAGAAAAAACATTTCTGATTATTATCAAACAGTTGAAAACAGTTCAATATTTTTGTGGAAACTGTGATACATTTTCACTTTTCAGGATTCACAGATGAATAGAAGGGTTAAAAATAATATATAATTTCTTTAAAAAACAAAACAAACCTTACTTACATCAGACTTCTGAATTGTAGTGTATTTGGTTTATATTAATAATATATATTACCCCAGACTTCTACCCCAGAATAATATATATTTTGCTTTTGTTTGGGTATTAATGGCAGATGATGATATTGATAATCAATTTAATGATGGCAACAAAAAAAAAGAAAGTTCAAAGTTGCTGAAATTAAACATATTTAATTTACTGATATTTGCAATGAATAACTCTGAGCAATACTAAAGCTTATTTCTGTCAGAAATCAAACAACAACAATATATATTACTGTACGGCTAAAACTGTTTTAATGTGGAAAATAACTTCAGAATTTTAATTTTGTTACTGTAAAGCTGTCAGTGATCAAATGACAACACATGATATGCAATAACAACAATATTGTTGATATAAAACATGATGTATAATAAACACACGGTCACAGCAGATCTCTGAGTCTGTACTCACTGGTCTTCTTCTTGACGTCCAGAGCGATCTTGATGCCCTGATCGAAGAAATCCACCACCTGCTGGAAGTCAGCCTCCTTGAACTGACGAGAGTGAGAGCAGGGGGATTCCTGGGAAACCAGAGGAGCCAGAGTTGAGAGTGCGTCTGTGTGTTGTGTGTGAGAGAGTGAGTGTTTGAATTGCGTGTGTGTGTTTGAATCAGTGTGTGTTTTTGTGTTTTCAGTGCGTTTGTTGTTTGAGTGTGTGTGGTTTGTTTGTGTGGTGTGTTTGAGGTGTGTGTGTGTGAGAGTGTGGTCTATTTGTGTGGGTGTGAGTGCGTGTGTGTGTGTGTGTGTTTGAGTGCGTGTGTGTGTGTGTGTGTGCACATGGGGTGTGTTTGTGTTTGAGCATTTGGTGGTGTGTGTGTGTGTGTGTGTGTGTGTGTGTTTTGTGTGTTGTGTGTGTGTGCGAAGAAGTTTGTGTCAGTGTGTGTTTGAGTGAGTGTGTTTGTGTGATTTGAGTGAGAGAGTAAGTGTGTGTCAGTGTGTATTTGAGTGAGTGTGTGTGTGTGTGTGTCTGTGTGTGTTTAAGTGAGTGTATTTGACGGAGTGCGTGGTGTGTGTGTGTGTGTGTTGTGTGTTTTGTTTGCGCATGGGGTGGTTGTGGTTTTTGTGTGTGTGTTTGGAGGTGTGTTGGCGCTGAGTGTGTGTGTGTGTTGAGAGCATTTGGTGTGTGTGTGTGGTGTTGTGTGTGTGTTCGTGAGGAGCAAGTTTGTGTCAGGTGTGTGTTTGAGTGAGTGTGTCTGTGTGTGTGTATTTTGAGTGAGTGAGTGTGTGTGTGTGTGTGTGTGTGTTTGTTTGCGCATGGGGTGTGTTTGTGTGTTTGTTGGAGTGTTGTGTGTGAGTTCGCGAGCATTTGGTGTGTGCGCGTGCTCGGTTGGCTATATCGTGGTGTGTGTGAGAGTAAGTGTGTGTCAGTGTGTGTTTGACTGAGTGTGTCTGTGTCTGTGTGTGTGTGTGTGTGGTGTGTGTGTGTGTGTGGAGCTGAGCTGAGGAAATGTGAGTGCGTGTGTGTTTAATGTGTGTCTGTGTGTTCTTGTTGGCTGTGATGGACAGCAGCTCTGTGTGTGTGTGTGTGTGTTTGAGTGAGAGTGACCCACACCCAGTCCCACGCCGCCCAGTGCCATCTCGCCCCCATCTCAAGTGCACTTGTTCTCTTTGACTGTGATGGACAGCAGCTCAAGAACACCCCCCGCCCCACCCACCATCCATCCCCTGAGGCCTCAGATCCACCAGAACCAGATGATTATCGGTTCCTCCTGAACAAACACACACAACACTGATCTTCACTCAAACCAGTCCGTCTGGATGAAGACCTATGGTCACTTCAACAAATGTCCAGTTCCCTGATATTACAGTTTTTGATTATGAGGCTATTATGCATTAAATCAACATGAACAACCATTCTACTGCCATATTATACAGAACGAGATTAAATCTAGCCCTTGGTTCAGTCCAGAGTTCATTCGCCAAAACACACTCTATGGCATAGAGCAAAGGCCTCTAATAATACATATCACTGGCAATCATATAGGGCTATAGGAAATAAATACACTCATTTGACTGTTAATAGTCCTGATCCCTAAAACTTTTCTAAAGGGGTCCCACAAGGAAACGTATTGGGACCTATACTTTTTAGCATTTATGTTAATGACATTGCCCTTGCCGTAGGTGATTCTCATGTACATTTATATGCTGATGACACTTACTTATAGCCGTAGGTGATTCTCATGTACATTTATATGCTGATGACACTTACTTATACATTTAGCTCCCCCCACAACACTTTACATTCATACAAACATCCAACACCCAACATTCATTTATATAAAAAGAATAAAAAAAAAAACAAAATTAAAGTTTTAAAGTGAACAACAGAACAACAACATGTCTCTCACTCGTCTGTGTCATAATCATTCGTTCACTCCTGATCCAGGTGAGACTGAGTCATAAACTGATCTGCAGCTGCTTCAGACGTGATAAGAACAGAACGGAAGCACAACAACAACATGTGCATCGATGTGAAGCGTGTCCGGCGTGCAGACGTTCAATTAGCTCTGCATATGTTACTGAGGAAAAACCGCAGCTAAACGAACAAACATAAATAAAAAAAAAAAAATAACAAAAACATCACAAAAAGTGTTTCAGTGCGATAAAATCATCAAGACTTCAGACGAAGAGACAGGACCGAAAGAGTTGCGGCGCCGGACAAAACACATTTCGTTTCTGCTGCACGTTTTCTTCAATCAAGATAAACAGTGATTTTGGATCACCCGAACCGGCTGGCGCGTCGCATGAGAGTTGAGGGCCTTTCTGTACAACTAATAAGAGGAAATTAGATAATAAACATCACAAACTATTATTAAACTGAGGAAATGAGAGTGAATAATAAACATCACAAACTATTATTAAACTGAGGAAATGATGGAATAAATGAACTCTTTGCTTTAGGTGGAAGAATGGAGTAACTCAGTGTAAGTCAGTTTCTCTATTTAGAGCGGAGAACTTGATCAGTTTTACCTCAGCAATAAAAAAAAATGTAAAAAAAAATGTAACTGTATTTGTGTGTGTGTGTACACATACATTATTCAACACAAACAAAACACTCTTAAAAACAATACATCTACAAGACATTCAAAAAAAAACATCTAATTCAAAAAAACATAAAATAATCTCTAAATGTAAATGTCTCGTGATCAAATTGAGTTGTGTGGACAGTGTGTTTTCTCCTGTGCGATCAAATACCTAAGGACATCTCCCAGAGCTCAGAATCAGAAATACCCGCTTCTGCATCACACTGATACAGTGTATTTTACAATAAAAAAAACCCTTTGGAGCCCCTAAAGTATGAACCGTCTCGACCACCTCTCCCACGCACTAAAAACTGAAGGAACTATCAACTGTTCAATACTGATCTTAAAATGAAAATGTCTACGTGAGCAATAAAATTATTTCGTTGATGTTGAAATATCAAATGTCTTTTGATGAATTTGTTAGATCGTATTCTACTGTACGTTTTTGATTTGAGGTGTCGTGTTGAATGATAATGTTGCACTGGAACAACAAGCCTAATGAGGATTAAGGATGTTTAGATAATTGCACTGCATTTTTTGCAGTTCTTGCAACATTAAACATCATAACTATGAATTTCAGATTTTCTACTCTCACTTAAGAAATTTAAATAAAAACCCAAAATAATCTACTCAAACTTAAAACAATACCCACAGGTCATTTGCCTGAAGTTGACAGTTAAGGACCCACAGAAAAAAAACCATCAAAACACACACCACGTCTATCCACGTCACCTGTTTTTAATTTCATCCTCTTCATATTTCCTTATCTCCATTATTCCTTATGCCCAATAATACGACAGCATTACAATAAAACAATAATAAAAATAATCAAAAATAAAAAGAACGTCCATTACTCGGCCCCGTTGATGTTTACTTCTGCAGATAGCGTTCTGGGCCCTTTAATCTATAGATAAAACCGCGTTAGGAGCTCATCCAATGCATTGAAGGTCACTTCGAGTGTCAGTGTGTTTAATGAATATGTTTTTCTACCGCTTCGCACTCAGACATGACGAGGCAAAGACAAGGAACGAACAAAACACTGGAGGATGAATTGACAAGCGACTGATTCAGGTTAAATACGCTGTATATACGAACTTATAGAATCACCTGCTTTAGGTTATATGTAGGTCCTATAGACCGTCCCAGTCGCACAACTGCAAAAAAAATATAAAAGTATTTTATGTCTTGGGTTTCAAAACGAACAAAACAAAGAAAACCTTGCACCCTTTTTACACTTCGCACTCTAACTAGCATTTACTAACTGCTTGTTTTGCTTAAATAATAATAATTTTGAAGTAATAGATAATAAAAACGTAAACACTTTGTTATTATTTGTAAGTCGCTTTGGATTTGGATTACAAAAGTCTGACTATGACTAAATGTAAAATGTTTCTAGTCAATTATTGTAACCAACATTGTTTAAATTAAAGACATTTATTGTTAAGCCAAAAAACAACATTATTGAGTTCTTGTTTCTAGGGGAAGAACACTACATTAAGTGCATTTTGCTTAAAACAAGTAAAATTATCTGCTAGTGGGAAAGTAAAAATCTCTTGTTTTAAGCAAAATGCACTTAATTTAGTTTTCTTTCCTTAGAAACAAGACTCAATATCTAATGTCGGTTTGCTTACCAAGTAAATGCATCTTAATTTAAGAACTGTTAGATATTTTGACTAGAAATAAGACAAAATAGTAATTAAGTTAAGCCTTTTTTGCAGTGTAGAGGTTTGAGTTTCACGACTGCAGCACACACTGATAAAACAGAGGAAAACTAACTTCATCTTCCAGGAGAATCACTCCCAGACGAACACGTTCTGCTCACCTGAAGAGAAAACCTACAGCGCAGAAACAGACGAGACGCGAGTGAAAAACCCACCCGAGACCAGCGTGTAGCCCTTCTTCAGCAGCGCCTCGGCCATGGCCTTCGAGTTCTTCAGAACCTGAGCGATGTATTCACGAAACATGGGCGTCGTGGCCTGAAGAGAGACCGAATGAAGAGCTATCAATTATCAAAAATCATAAATGAGCTCCCAAGTGCACCAGCCATTGTTCAGGAGAAGATGAGAGAGAATAGCAGACGAGAAGCTCCAGGACGCAGATGATGCTGCAGACGGATATTAATTCAACGTATGAACCATTAATAAACAGCGTGAATCAAAGTAGGAAGTTGTGATCGACAGATATATAGACTGACATTTGGCATTTTGAATATAAAAAAAAAAAAAAAAAACTGAAAAACGAAATCTTCATCTCCATAAAGCTTTTCAGCAGATGGAAGCATGAAGTGCTCCAAAATCTCCTGATAGCTAGCTGCATTGACCCTGCCCTTGATAAAACACAGTGGACCAACACCAGCAGCTGACATGGCACCCCAGACCATCACTGACTGTGGGTACTTGACACTGGACTTCAGGCATTTTGGCATTTCCTTCTCCCCAGTCTTCCTCCAGACTCTGGCACCTTGATTTCTGAATGACATGCAAAATTTGCTTTCATCCTAAAAGGTACTTTGGACCACTGAGCAACAGTCCAGTGCTGCTTCTCTGTAGCCCAGGTCAGGCGCTTTCTGCCGCTGTTTCTGGTTCAAAAGCACACGCCTGTGCACGGTGGCTCTGATGTTTCTACCCAGACTCAGTCCACTGCTTCCGCAGAGTCCCCCAAGGTCTGGAATCGGTCCTTTCTCCACAATCTTCCTCAGGGTCCGTCACCTCTTCTCGCTGTGCAGCGCTTTTTGCCACACTTTTTCCTTCCCACAGACTTCCCACTGAGGTGCCTTTGATACAGCACTCTGGGAACAGCCTATTCGCTCAGAAATTTCTTTCTGTGTCTTACCCTCTCGCTTGAGGGTGTCAATGATGGCCTTCTGGAAAGCAGTCAGGTCGGCAGTCTTACCCATGATTGCGGTTTTGAGTAATGAACCAGGCTGGGAGTTTTTAAAAGCCTCAGGAATCTTTTTCAGGTGTTTAGAGTTAATTAGTTGATTCAGATGATTAGGTTAATAGCTCGCTTAGAGAACCTTTTCATGATATGCTAATTTTTTGAGATAGGAATTTTGGGTTTTCATGAGCTGTATGCCAAAAATCATCAGTATTAAAACAATAAAAGACCTGAAATATTTCAGTTGGTGTGCAATGAATCTAAAAATATATGAAATGTTTAATTTTTATCATTACATTATGGAAAATAATGAACTTTTAATCAAGTCATGCTTATTCATTTTCAAATATATAATTTAGTAAATATAATATATATATATACATTCAGAATATCAAATTAAACAAAACAATTAATATTAAAAAAAAACATATGATCGACAGACCGATATATTTGGCATGGCCGATATATCGGCTGATATTTGGCATTTTGTAAAAAAAAAAAAAAATTCTTCAATATTTTACTTTTTTTTGCAGCAGATACTATTACAGCATTAAAGAATCAATGTTTAATAAATTTATTTTATTAAATGTATTTTTTTTTATCAAGCATCTTTTTTTCAAATTCAATTTTAAATTAGATAATTTAGTTAAACATTATATAACCACCGTATAAATTCAAATTTCCCCAGCTCTTGGTACATACAGCGTTTTTTACTTATCTTCAAATTAATTATATTGATATGATATGTATACTGGTTTCATACAGACCAATATATTGGCATGGCCCGATATATCGTCTGAATTTGCCATTTTGTAAAAAAAAAAAAATTCTTCACTTTCGGCTAAGATTTTTTTTAAGTAGTGTACTCAAATTTTCGATCTTTTATAAATTAATTTTTTTTCAACTTAATTTGTGTCATCTATTCAGTTTTCAACTAGATATTTAGTCAATATAACATATATATTATATTGACGTTCCAGCAATTGGTCAATTGTCACTATGCTTTGAAGTGAATTATGTGTAAAATAAAATATTGTAAAATATTTAAGTAATGACTGAGATATATATCCTATATATACTCTTATATAATATTTATATATATATTATATATAGATATATCTATAGATATATATATATATTTTGGCCGATATTTGCCATTTTTAATTATCTGCATCGGCCACTAATATTTTTTCTGTTCAGCCAATATGTCTGAAGCAGGACTTTTATTTTATTAGTGCTGAGAAACAGAAAGGCAAACACTGTAATACTCATCTCATCTACCATCAGCATTCAGAATAGCATATGCATTTAATTTAAACAAGTCTATGAATATTTAATAAACGCACATGATCGACAAACCTCAAATCCTTGTTTTCAAACTATTCATTTCATATTCACTGTGTGATTTATCTAAAATTAGCACTAAATTGTCCTTGTTCATTAAACAAATAATATTCCTAGGTGGCACACAACCTTAACAAAATGCATTGTATTTTTACCAAATGTATTTTTATCAAGTGTTGTCCCCCATATTTTTACTTCATTAATCAAAATTATATAATTAAGTAAATATGTAAAATAAATATATGTTTAAATCTCACGCAATCACTATGCATGTGGTATTAAATTAAATAGTGCCATATTAAATATATCAGCTTGAATATTTGCCACCTGCTCTCCATGATATCATATAGGGGTTAAGCACTAGCAGAAAGACCGGATGATTCTGGGAAGTGTATAAGCAAAGGCAGTACCCTGTTTGAGAGCCCACAGCAACCGGCGATGGCGTGATTATTAGGGCCGCCTGTGAAAGCGAGGGTGAACAACAGAGAAGTTGACCTTCTCCTCCAGGTCAAACATCACCTCCCTTCCCATCCATATACAGCAACCCAACTCCCTTACAAGATAAGATAACAGCCCCCGCCCTGAAGGGAGGAGCCAGAGCAGAGGAGGAGGAGAAACGGTTAAAGATGGAGATCACCAGAAAAACAGCTTTACTCTAGTATGCAGTATGTGTACTGTGTTCCTTATGTTTCTGCAATGCATGCAAACATCCCGGGATCATCTACTACTTTAAAAAAAAAAAAAAAATGCGCAGTGCATATTGAACGAGATCCCACAAGACCTTCAGCTACCTTAATATGCTGTGATTTTAATGTTTTTTTTTCTTTTTTGATCAGACTGCAAATGTTATGACATTTTTACACAAAACTGGATAAAAAAATAAAAAAATTAAATAACCATTTTATTTATTTTAATTGTTGCTATTTGACAGTGTCATACAATTAACAACTTGGCTTACAATGTTTAATGCCAAGTTTTGTTACCTACCAGTCCAAATCTTTACGTCATCAATAATTTTTTAATGCCTTGCGTTTTGCTCACCAAGACTGCAGATTTAATTTAATCAAAAATACCAAATGATGGAATATATTAAAATTTAAAACTCAGTTTTCTATTAAATCTCTGTTAACTGTATTATTTTCTGGTGATGCGCAGACTGTATTTTCAGCATCATTAACTCCAGTCCTTCAGTTCACATGATTCTTCAGACAGCATTCTAACATATGATGATCTTGCTGCTCAGAAACATTTCTGATTATATCATGTTGAAAACATTGTGCTGCACAATATTTTAGTGGAAACCGCAAGTGGATGCATTTTATTTTAAGGATTCAAGGATGAACAGAAAGTTCAAAAGAACAGCATTTATTTGCTTTCTTTACTGTCACTTTTAAACAATTTAATGCATACTTAATGATAAAAGTATTAATTTCTTTAAAGAATGAATGGTTGGTGCACTAAACCCTGGCGGTACACTAGTACTGCACGCAGGCTTTGAGACCTGGATCACAGAAGAGCCGCGTCGCCGGTGGAGATGTGTACCTGGACCCTCGTGAGGGGATTTGTGGGTGGCTGTGGTGGACGCAGGTCGGCGTGGTTTGAAGTGCTGCAGGGAATGGCTTTGCCGGCCACCAGTCCGGCTGATGATGTGAGCCATGTCCGCCAGCATGTAATGCTTCAGCCTCGGGTGCACAGCTGCCCGGAGACAGAGACCAGAGTCAGAAAGAGCTCAGAGAGTGATTATGAGAGCGCTTAGAAGCTGAGATCCATCAAGGCGGCGGAAAGCAAACATCACAATCAAAGCTGCTCCTGCTATCGCCCATCGAGAGTGACCTGATGAGATCCGCAGACGCCCGGGAACGGTGACCCAGATACTGCAGGCGCCTCACTAACACTTCTGAGCATGACGCCACGCCTCAGCGCAAAAAATAATCTCCAGCTGATTATACACTGATAATGTTATGCACACTGATACTCTTTGATCTAAGGTAGGGAGGTGTGTGTGTGTGTGTGTGTGTCTGTGAGAGTGTGTGTGTGTGTGAGGAGAGAGTGTGGGTGTCTAGTGGTGTGTTGGTTGGTGGTGGGTGGGGTGGTGTTTATATATAGGTAGTTGGTATGGTGGAATGTTGTGTGGTGAGGGTAGGAGTGTGTGAAACTAGTTAGCTAATACTACTAATTAGGTAGTGTGTATGATCCTATAACTAGGGTAGCCTAGGGTGTGTGTATTTAGTTTGTGGTGTGGTGAGGTGTGTGTGTAGGTGTTTTGGGTTTATGTGTGTGTGTGTGTGTGTGTGTGTGTGAGAGAGAGAGTGTGTCTGTGTGTGTGAGGGAGTGTGTGAGAGAGTGTGTTTGTTTAAGGGTGTGTGTGTGTGTGTGTGTGTGAGAGAGAGAGAGAGAGAGAGAGAGAGAGAGAGAGAGGAGAGGAGTTGTGTAGTGTGATTTGTTGTAGGAGGGAGCAGAGGATGACAAGGGGAAGGGAAAGGAGAGGAGCGAGAGGAAGAGAGAAGGGAGAGGGAGAGAAGGGAGGGGAAGAAAAAAGGGTCAAAGCACACGGGGAAAAGGAGGAAAGTGAGGGAATGGGATCGACAGGGACAAAAGGGGGGAAGAAGAGGGGACGGAGGAAGGGGACGGCGCCCGAGGACCGACCAGGGCCAAAACCACGGAGGCAGCGAAGGTTGTGGGAGAGGAAGGGAGGAGCGGGAGAGAGAGAGCAAGTTTGTTTAAGGGTGTGTGTGTGTTTGTTTAAGGGTGTGTATGTGTGTGTGTGTGTGAGAGAGAGAGAGGGGAAGGAGAAGGGGAAGGGGGAGCGCTGTGGAGGGGGGGAAGGGAGGGGGAGAGGAGTGGGGGGTGTAGTTTTGGTTGTGTGTGGGTGGGGCAGTGGTAAAGTGTTGACCTTGTGTTTATCTTTGAAGTAAAATCTCAGGTGTCACAGTAAATTGGATCAACAAACATGAAACACACACAATCTCAGCCTGCAGGCAGAAATCCAGAAGCGCTGCACAAAATATGGAGTGGAAAGAAGCCTTAGGAGATACAGACACTAGTTTGCTAGCTGACTCCCTAGCGAAAGTGCTCCCCATGCATAGACAGCACATGACAAAGTGAATAATGCATGCATTTCATTGTGGGAGGGGGTGCATGATGTTTTGAGCCTCTCTCATGCTGTCTATGTAGGGGCACCTTCACTAGGGGTTCTGGAGAGTTGTCATGAAACTTCTGAGGGGAGAGCTTGAATGCCAGATTATGTGGGTATTTGACTGTCCATCAAGCATGTTTAAACATCATTTCATCATCAGTGCTAATGAGAACAATCATCATTCTTACTTGCGCGTTTGTGTGTGTATGAAAGAAGATGTGATTAAAAGCTGACAGCTACACTGCAGTGTGTGTGTGTGTGTGTGTGTGTTCACTAAACTGTAACAAGAAAGCTACCAGTGGATCAGTGAGTGTGGGGCTTATTATCTCTGAGATCGCGCTTGTGCTTCGAGCAGTTAACACACAAATGTGTCAGAGACAGACGAGTGTGTGTGGATAAAGAGAGCAGTGGAGACAGCAAAAATAAACTCAGAGAGTAAAAAATATCATTCAGTGTTTTTATCTTAACGTACTTTTGCACTGTTTTCAATTTGCATAGTTTTAAATGCAAATGCTTTACCAAAGCAAAAAACACTTCAGTACTTAATTTTAAAACCAAAAAAACAAACAACACCCCTAAAATCCACTTTAACTTAGATTAAATTCAATAAAATGCACCCGCTGGACTGGAGAGGAAGCCTTTAAAATATATAGTCATAGAATAAACTCATTTTAAATATGAGATCTCTTTATTCTCTTCCCAAAGCAGCATTTTTAAACGCAAAATGAAGATTTGTTAAAAATGTGCCCACCCTCAGTCCATCCCAGATCAGATGAGTGAGTTTTCATCAGGCTTAGACAGATCAGACAATAAGATGAAACACATCCCAAGCATTAACCAGGCATTCATTTTTTCATCTGAACAAAGGAAATACCAGCAGAGTCTTTAATCAGTCAATCAGAGCCTATAACACTTTAACATCCAGTGAAAAAAAAGTGCATCTGCTGTTGTCTCTCACATCAAATCCAGACACATATTTGTTTAGAGCTGTTTAAACGCTGCCTTGATCTGTGCAGATTTCTCTCCGATTCACACCAGAACACTTTTCACTGGAGGAAGTGTTATATGGGATTATAGACTTCCTGCATTTGAGTTAAAAAAAGCTTGATCTTAATGCTGGATGTGTTTCATCTTTTTGTCTTCTCAGATGTTCACTGATGGACTGGAGTGCTGTGGATTACTTGTAGATTATTGTGATGTTTTTATCAGCTGTTTGGACTTCCTCATTCTGACGCACCTATCTCACTGCAGAGCATCCATTGCTGAGACACTGATGCAAGTGACACATTTCTACAAAACCTGATGAAGAAACAAACTCAGATGAACTGAGGGTGAGTACATTTTTGGGAGAACTATTATCTTTAATTCTATGCATGTTTACTCTGTATGCAGCTGATGCTCTAATGCTTTAAGTACACCAATTAAAATGAGCAAAATTATTTATGATTCCAGTAAAGACACTCAGAATAATCTGAAATGAAAGAGAGGTGGATCTGTGACCTTCTTGATGCGGCTGTAGTCGCATGAGGCGAAGCGTGAAGCTTGGAAAGCCATGCGATGATGAGTCTGGGTCTGAAAGAGTTCTCTGGCCAACCCATCTGATCATAGCCCATCGTAGACCACAGATTCAGGTGGGGCTGAGAGAGAGAGAGATCGTTAGTCATTAAGGTGTGTTTAATATTACAGAATATTTCTGCATTCAGAAACAGTTGGAAACAGAGTCTCCCAACACATCTTTGGACATTCAGATTTACTTCACACATCAACAGCTTTAGGGGTGGGAACTAAACAAACAAACAGATAAATAAATAAATAATATATATTTTTTTTTAATCAATGTTTTTTTTCTGTAGGGGTGGGAACTGTAAAAAAAAAAAATAATAATAAAAATAATAAATAAATGAGTAAATTAAAATGATAAATAAAAAATGCGGCAGGGGATAAGTGCAAACATGGATAATAAAAATACATACACAGTGCATGTGCTGGGAGTGGAGTGTGTGTGTGTGTGTGAGGTGGAGGTGTGTGTGTGTGTGTGGAGGTGTGTAAAGGAAAAGGGAGGTGTGTGGTAAAAGGAAAGTGTGTGTGTGTGTGCGGAAGTATGTGTGTGTGTGTGTAAGGTGTGTGTGTGTGTGTGTGTGAGTGTGTGTGTGTGTGCGGTGGAGGTGGTGGGGTGAGGAGGGTAGGGAGGTGGTGGTGGGGGAGGTAGGTGTGCGTGAGTCTGAGGGCCACCTGTCGATTTCTATTATGTCTCCCATAGAGAGGAGACTGACCACTCATCCATCACACACACACACACACACACACACACACACACACACACACACACACACACACACACACACACACACACACTCTGGTTAACTCTTTATTAGGCTTTTAATATTTAGTGTCACTATGGTTCTAAAGCCAGAGGAGGTTCAGGTGTGATGTGGACTACTACGTTGAGTTTGTAGGGCATCGACTCGAAGTAGATGGAGGTGGCCGAGATGCGCCTGGACGCGTCAGACATGTATCCGTGGAGCGAGACTGACGGAGACACAGGACTCATTACACGGGCGAGAGAGAGGCAGAGAGTGAACGAGAGAGAGAGAGGGTCACTCACTGTCAGCCGTCGGGCAGGTCCAGACCCATGATGCGCCCGTGAGGGTTCAGGATCTGGCTGTGTAAGCGGGCAAGTTCGGCCGGATCCGAGTAGGGGGCTGAACATTGACGCCCCACAGCGCCCAAGGTCGAGGTCAAACGCCTCCAGAGCTCTCTCTTCTGACACAAGAGCTCGATCTGATCCACTACCTCTGCACCGTAATACTCAGACACACACGCCACAGACGTATTAACACACACGCACACACACACACACTCACACGCACACACTCACGCACACACACACACACACGCACACGCACACACACTCACACGCACACGCACACACACTCACACATTACACACACACGCAAGGCGCATTACACACACACACACACACACACGCACGCACACACACGTACGCACACACATTCACGCACACACACAAATAAAAATAAAGATGTTAACAAAATATAAAAGAAAAACAAATGAATTATAAATAAGTAAAAGTAGTAAATAAAATGATACAAATAATACATACAATAGACAATTAAATAAAAATAGCTAATAAAATATAAAAAAACCTGGTAATTAAGTAAACAAAAAAAAAACATAAAAATAAAAACACATAAAAATAAAAACAAAAAAAAAATAAAAAAAAAAAAAAAAAACATATAATAATAATCAGTCACTATATTGAACTAGAAGAGGAAATAAAATAAAATGATAAAAGAAATAAAAAATTACATACAAATAAATTAAATAGAAACACAAAGTGACCAAAAATATAAAAAAAAAAATCATTAAAAATTAATAAAAGTACATAGATGATAATCAAAAATAACAATAAATAAAAATAAAAATAAATAAAAGATAAAGGAAAAAGTAAATTAAATGACTGAACAAATGAATACATATAAATACAAATAAATAAAATAGATAAATAAAAACAAAATTGGAAATACATAAATATTCTAAAAAGAACAAATAAAACAAAAAATAAAAAACAACAAAATAATGAATGAATGAATGAATGAATAAATAAGGATTTACAAAATAAATGAATAATCTGTCTGAATGAATCAAGTGAGTCAATGATTCAGTGACTCATTCATAAAGACCATCACTCGCTCAAGAAGTTTTAATAAATCAAGCGAGTCAGTGATTCAATGACTAATTAATAAAGATTGTTCAGGAAACAATATAATCTTTCATCGAACAGTTCCTAAAAGAACCATTTTGAAGAACATTTTAAAAATCGAAAGAACCTTTTCTTTAATGGATGGTTCAATGGATGTTCTTCATAGAACCGTTGAACCTCTATTTTTAACTCTTCAGCTGGATTTAAAGTAACTAAAATCCATTTTACTCAAAAATATGAAATGGTGGTTTTTGAATAAATTAATACACACACACACCTTTTAACACAAAATACACACAACCTGTTTTTTTCGGGTTATCCTTAGGACGATTTGCTTGTTGAGACATGAAACCCGAGCCTCAAGAGTCAGCGATCCACTGTCAGAAGTTTCTGTTGAAACCTGATCACACACCCCCACACACACACACACACACACACACACACAACCACAAACACACCACACACTACACAACACAAAATAACAATACATTTTACAGCACAAACACTTCCAGATCAGGAGGAGGATGAGAATCACGTGATGAAGATCTCAGGTGTTTTGGTTCCTCACACATCTTTATTCTTCATAATCACTCCATTCCATTGCAACTGTGATATTGATATTATACAAGTTCATCAGGCTACATTTTAGATACATTATTGTCAGAACTGTATAATTTGATCAATTTCACACAATGCAATAGTTCCAATCAAGTCACAGCAGAACTAAGTTGAGCATCTCTGATCAACACAG